>NW_028318977.1:1197500-1393333 GCF_062004578.1 Staurois parvus
AACAACTATTCAGTATAGGACGGAGTGACCCACCAAAAAATTTAAATGCATATATAGATAAATATGCACACATATTCACAATTGGCTTACTTCCCAAATGGGGGATACATAGTGTAAAAAGTATCCTATATAATGTATATTGTGGAATACCGGTCTACATCAAAATGTATGTACCAAAGTGTGATACAAAATAATATGGGTAACACATACAATAATACATAAAATAATCATAAAAATAATATATTAATAATCATAAATCAATATAAAGAAGAATCAATATAAAAATTAAGAGAATCTCATATATATTAAAAACTCAATAAAAGGTGCGGCCCATAAAAGTATACAAGATGGGAATATATGTTGTGTTAACCACTTGCCTTCCAGAGGATTTACCCCCCTTAATGACCAGGCCTCTTTTTGCTACTCGGCGCTGCACTAATTCAACTGACAATTGCGCGGTCATGCAATTCTGCACCCAAACGAAATTTACGTCCTTTTTTTCACACAAACAGAGCTTTCTTTCGGTGGTATTTGATCATCTGTGCGCTTTTTATTTTTCACGCTATAAACAAAAAAAGGCCAAAAATTTTGAAGAAAAACAATATTTTTTACTTTCAGCTATAAAAAATATATAGTAAACTCAAAGTTGGTTATAAATTTAGGCCAAAATGTATTCTGCTCCATGTTTTTGGTAAAAAAAAATCCCAATGAGTGTATATTGATTGCTTTGTGTGGAAGTTATAGCGTCTACAAACTATGGTATAGATACTGCAACTTACGCCATTTTTCTGCTATACAGCGCTTTTTTCCCCACAAATTGAGCTTTCTTTCAGTGGTATTTGATCGCCTGTGCGGTTTTTATTTTTTGTGCTATAAAAAAAAAGGCTGACAATTTTGAGGAAAAAAAAAACAATATTTTGGACTTTTTGCTATAAAACGTCCAAAAAAAAAAAATGCAAAAATCAAATTTAGTCATAAATTTCTGCCAAAGTGCATTCTGCGACATGTCTTTGCTAAAAAAAAAACCCAATATGTGTAAATTAATTGGTTTACGTGAAAGTTATAGCGTTTACAAATGGCGGGAAAGATACTGGGATTTTTAGTTTTTTTTTTATACTAATAATGGCGGCGATCAGCGAATTATGGCGGCGATCAGGGACTTATGGCAGCGATCAGCGACTTATGGCGGGACTGCGGCGGACATTCTGACATTGGGGGGTACTGACTTGGGCTCACTGACATCCCCAAAAACACTAATACAGTGATCAATGCAAAAAAGAAAAACACTGACACTGTACTAATGGCAATGGGGAGGAAGGGGTTAACTTTATTTTGCAGGGAAGGGTTATCTGAGTGAGGGGAGTGTTTTACTAGGGGGCGGGGTGTGTGCTGGACGGGACACCGCTGATCAAGAGAGAGAAACTCTTCTGTCTCAATCAGCTCGTCCTCGAGCTGACAAGGAAGTGACAGACAGCACAGCTACTGCAGCTGTGCTCTCTGTCACTGTTTACCGCCGATCGCCGGGAAACAGCCACTAAGGACCGGCTGTGACCTGGCGACTGACATCCGCGGCGGTGATCGGCGGGACAGATAGGGTGGCGGCATGCCTCGCGCGCGCCCCCTATTTGTTTACAAAACACACGTTTTAAAACGTGGTTTTGCCTTGCCAGTGCCGCCCTGCTGCCGTATATCTACAGTGGCTGGGCGGCAAGTGGTTAATAATATAAAATGATATATTATATATATAATCTATATATACATATATAAAATTGTATAAAAAAATATATAAAACTATATAAAATTGTAGGGAGGAGGACATGATAAATAAGAACATCTAAAAATGTGTAAAAACATACAAGAAATCAGATATAAAAGTTTTTTTATGTAAAAGCTAATACCAGGAAGTAAAAAGGCAACTAAAATTATCAACTATTATCAAAACAATTCAGGTCTATATCTTTATTAAGACCTTTGGGATATAGACAATCTATTTCAAAAATCCACTTTGTTTCTGCCTGGAATACAGATCTTTTCTTATGGGTACCTCGCCAGTGGGACATGATAATGTCTATTCCCACAAATTTAAGAGAAGTGGGGTCTCTGTCATGGTGTTACCTATAATGCCTAGAGAGTGAGTACTCCTTGAAGCCCTTTTTAATATTATACACGTGCTCCCTCAAGCGGTCTTTCAGTCTCCTTGTACGTCCAACGTACTGTTTCTCACAGGGGCACTCTAGGAGATAGACCACATATCGGCTATTGCAGTTTATGAAGCTAATTATATTATAGGTCCTACCCGTAATCTGAGATGCAAAAGAATGTATTTTTGTTTTCCTAGTGACATTACAACAGCAGATAACGCATCTATTGCACGGCAAAAAAACTTTTTAAATTAGTAAAAAGTGATATGGGTGTAGGCGGGTCTGATACATTCAGGGCTAGCTGATTTCTCAGGGTATTAGCTTTTCTATAAATCACCTCAGGTTTCTTTGGTATAATGTGTTAGAACTAGGTCAGCTTTCAGAACATTCCAGTTCTTCTGAATGAAGACCTGGATACTTAATGGCTTTATGCTGAATCGAAAACGTTGTTATAAATGGGCAAAACATTTTCCGCTCTTTTTTTTTAGGATTTGGTTTAAGTATGTCCTCTCTATTCATATTGGTTACTTGTTCCATGGAGTTGGTTAGTGTAGTCTCTTCATAGCCCTTTTCCATAAACCGTAATTTTAAAGTGTTAGCCTGGGTATGGAAAGTATCCAGGTCTGTGCAATTTCATCTAATACGCATGAACTGGCCTTTTGGAATATTAGGTAGACAGCTAGGATGATGACATTAGGTCACACTGCGCATGCGCGGGCGTCTTCACGTTTGCTAGGACTGTCAATGATTGTGGTTACTATATAAATGCATGACGCACGGCACTGGCGTGATGGCCATGCCTTTCTGATGAAGTGCTATTGCACGAAACGCGTTAAAGGGGCCATATTAAAAATACGCATCTGGTGAGTGCATATTTTCACTATTTTTCGCCAGACCACTGAATCGAGAAGTCACAGACAACCCCTGTATTGAATCACTTGTCACAAACTGTCACCATTTTATTAATGCATTAATTTATTTTACTTTATTTAAATTTTACATACATTACTTTTATCTGGACTGGAGTGTATATTGATCATAACATTTTATTGGAGAATTTTCATTGGACTATATACCTTTTAGCACTGCACTTTATATATATATATATATATATATATATATATATATATAAAAAGTGCAGTGCTAAAAGGTATATAGTCCAATGAAAATACCTGCTGCTCTTATTTGATTGCATTTATCTTATATTCTAGTGGCGACTTAATTGCTGTCTATGTCCTTCAGGAGCTGGAGACCCCCACGGACAAGCGGATATTTGTGCTGGCAGCAGCGCTGCGGGCAGGATACACCATCGAACGCCTGTACGAACTAACGAAGATCGACCGCTGGTTCCTCCACAAAATGAAGAACATCACCGACCACGTTTCCACATTGGAGTCCTGCCAGGACAAGACCACCATGACCCGGGATGTACTTCTCCGCGCCAAACAGCTGGGCTTCTCCGACAAGCAGGTGGCGATGGCTGTGCAGAGGTGAGTGCTTTGATGCCATCTTCTGCCTATTTGACATACTTGCCTACCTGTTGTCCTGTGTTTCTTACCTCTCCGTTCTGTAATAGAAGAGGTATTGTAGTCCCCTCTCCAGTGTCCTGTGTCTTGTACTCCCCCTCCTTTCCCTGTAATAGAAGAGGTATTGTAGTCCCCTCTCCGGTGTCCTGTGTCTTGTACCTCCCCTCCTTTCCCTGTAATAGAAGAGGTATTGTAGTCCCCTCTCCAGTGTCCTGTGTCTTGTACCTCCCCTCCTTTCCCTGTAATAGAAGAGGTATTGTAGTCCCCTCTCCAGTGTCCTGTGTCTTGTACTCCCCCTCCTTTCCCTGTAATAGAAGAGGTATTGTAGTCCCCTCTCCAGTGTCCTGTGTCTTGTACCCCCCCTCCTTTCCCTGTAATGGAAGAGGTATTGTAGTCCCCTCTTCGGTGTCCTGTGTCTTGTATCTCCCCTCCTTTCCCTGTAATAGAAGAGGCATTGTAGTCCCCTCTCCAGTGTCCTGTGTCTTGTACCTCCCCTCCTTTCCCTGTAATAGAAGAGGTATTGTAGTCCCCTCTCCAGTGTCCTGTGTCTTGTACCTCCCCTCCTTTCCCTGTAATAGAAGAGGTATTGTAGTCCCCTCTCCAGTGTCCTGTGTCTTGTACCTCCCCTCCTTTCCCTGTAATAGAAGAGGTATTGTAGTCCCCTCTCCAGTGTCCTGTGTCTTGTACCTCCCCTCCTTTCCCTGTAATAGAAGAGGTATTGTAGTCCCCTCTCCAGTGTCCTGTGTCTTGTACCTCCCCTCCTTTCCCTGTAATAGAAGAGGTATTGTAGTCCCCTCTCCAGTGTCCTGTGTCTTGTTCCTCCCCTCCTTTCCCTGTAATAGAAGAGGAATTGAACTCACCTCTCTGGTGCCTCATGTCTACTACCTTCCCTTTGTTCTCTGTAATGGAAGAGGTACTATACTTCCCTTTTCGGTATCTATAATCTCCTACCATCCCTTTGTTCCCTGTAATAGAAGAGGTATTATACACCCCTCTCCAGTGTCTCATGTCTCCTACCTCCCCTCCGTCCTCTGTAATAGTAGTATTATACGCCTCACTTGTGTCCCATGTTCCCTATCTCACTTTTCTTTGTAAAAGGAGAGATATTATGCGCCTGTCTCCGATGTCCTGTGTCTTCTTCTTCCCCTCCATTCCTTGTTATAGAAGAAGTATATTATACTCCCCTCCCTGATGCCCCAGGTCTCCTACCCTCCCCTCTGTTCCCTGTTGTCCGGTGTCACCTATTTCTCCTCTATCTGTAATAGAAGAGGTATTATGCTTCCCTCTCTGGAGTCCATCGTCCTTTCTTCTCCTCTGTTCTCTGTAATAGAGGTATTTTACTTCAGTCTCCAGTTTTTCCTACTTCTCCATTTTCTGTAATGTCTCCTTCTTCTCCTTTGTTCTCTGTAATGGAGGAGGAATTCCACTCATCTCTCAGGAGTTCCATGTCTCCTACCTCCCCTCCATTTTTGTAATAGAAGAGGTATTATACTCTCCATTGTCCCGTGTCTCCTACCTCCCCTCCATTTTTGTAATAGAAGAGGTATTATACTCTCCATTGTCCCGTGTCTCCTACCTCCCCTCCATTTTTGTAATAGAAGAGGTATTATACTCTCCATTGTCCCGTGTCTCCTACCTCCCCTCCATTTTTGTAATAGAGGTATTATACTCTCCATTGTCCCTTGTCTCCTATCTCCCCTCCATTTTTATAATAGAAGAGGTATTATACTCCCCATTGTCCATTGTCTCCTACCTCCCCTCCATTTTTGTAATAGAGGTATTATACTCTCCATTGTCCCTTGTCTCCTATCTCCCCTCCATTTTTATAATAGAAGAGGTATTATACTCTCCATTGTCCCGTGTCTCCTACCTCCCCTCCATTTTTGTAATAGAGGTATTATACTCTCCATTGTCCCGTGTCTCCTATCTCCCCTCCATTTTTATAATAGAAGAGGTATTATACTCTCCATTGTCCCGTGTCTCATATCTCCCCTCCATTTTTATAATAGAAGAGGTATTATACTCTCCATTGTCCCGTGTCTCCTACCTCCCCTCCATTTTTATAATAGAAGAGGTATTATACTCTCCATTGTCCCGTGTCTCCTACCTCCCCTCCATTTTTGTGATAGAGGTATTATACTCTCCATTGTCCCTTGTCTCCTATCTCCCCTCCATTTTTATAATAGAAGAGGTATTATACTCTCCATTGTCCCGTGTCTCCCATCTCCCCTCCATTTTTATAATAGAAGAGGTATTATACTCTCCATTGTCCCGTGTCTCCTACCTCCACTCCATTTTTATAATAGAAGAGGTATTATACTCTCCATTGTCCCGTGTCTCCTACTTCCCCTCCATTTTTATATTAGAAGAGGTATTATACTCTCCATTGTCCCGTGTCTCCTCTCCCCTCCATTTTTATAATAGAAGAGGTATTATACTCTCCATTGTCCCGTATCTTCTACCTCCCCTCCATTTTTATTTATTTTATTTATTATAGGTACTTATATAGCGCTGTCAATTTACGCAGCACTTTACATATATATTGTACATTCACATCAGTCCCTAACCCTCAAGGGGTGTACAATCTAAAGTCCCTAACTCACATTCATACATACACATACTAGGGACAATTTAGACAGGATCCAATTAACCTACCAGCATGTCTTTGGAGTGTGGGAGGAAACCTGAGTAGCCAGAGGAAACCCACGCAGGCACAGGGAGAACATGCAAACTCCAGGCAGGTGATGCTGTGGTTGGGATTTGAACCAGCGACCCTAGTACTGCCAGGCGGAAGTGCTAACCATTTAGCCACTGTGCTGCCCATGAGAGGTATTATACTCTCCATTGTCCCGTATCTCCTATCTCATCTCCATTTTTATAATAGAAGAGGTATTATACTCTCCATTGTCCCGTGTCTCCTATCTCCCCTCCATTTTTATAAGAGGTATTATACTCTCTATTGTCCTGTGACTCCTATCTCCCCTCCGTTTTTTGTAATAGAGAGCAATTATACTCTCCATTGTTCTGTGTCTCCTTCCATTTTTATAAGAGATATTATACTCTCCATTGTCCCGTGTCTCCTATCTCCCCTCCATTTTTATAAGAGGTATTCCACTCTCCATTGTTCCGTGTCTTCTACCTTCCTTTCATTTTTATAAGAGGTATTAAACTCTCCATTGTCCCGTGTCTCCTATCTCCCCTCCGTTTTTTGTAATAAAAGAGGTATTATACTCTCCATTGTTCTGTGTCTCCTACCTGCCCTCCATTTTTATAAGAGATATAATATACTCTCCATTGTCCTGTGTCTCCCATCTCCCCTTTATTTTTATAATAGAAGAGGTATTATACTCTCTATTTGCCCGTGTCTTCTACCTCCCCTCCATTTTTATAATAGAAGAGGTATTATACTCCCCATTGTCCTGTGTCTCCTACCTCCCCTCCATTTTTGTAGTAGAAGAGGTATTATACTCTCCAGTGTCCTGTGTCTCCTACCTCCCCTCCGTTTTTTTGTAATAGAAGAGGTATTATACTCTCCTCTCCATTGTCCTGTGTCTCCTACCTCCTCTCCATTTTTGTATTAGAAGAGATACTATACTCTCCATTGTATTGTCTCCTACCTCCCCTCCATTACTTGTAATAGAAGAACTATTCTACTCTCCTCTCAGGTGTTCCATGTCTCCTACCCTGGTCTCTGTTCCATGTAATAGAAGAGGTATTCTGCTCATCTCTCTGGTCTCCCGTGTCTCCAACCTCCTCTATATTTCTCACCTCTGGGGGGGGGGGTGCTGTCCTGGAGCAGAGGGAAAGTAGGAGACACAGGACACTGAAGAGAGGAGATCGGAGGTCTTCTCTTGCAGGAAACCTACATCTAAAAATGTTTTGCAATATACACAGCTGCTTTAAAATCTTTGCCCGGTGGATTATTAATGTGGGGGCAGATAATAAAGGGATCTCGGTATATAATGTATAGGGTAGCTCTGATCAGGGGCGGACTGACCATTTGGAAACTCGGGCACTGCCCGAGGGCCCGGGGTCACTAGGGGGCCCCATGAGATGCCCCTGGTACCTTTTTCGTAGGCTTTTTTGAGTTTGGGCAAGGACACAGGGGCCCCATGATCCCCTATTGCCTGGGGGCCCCATGAGTTTTCAGTCCGCTGGCTCTGATGTTAAATAGTTTGGACTTTGGCGTGGTATAACTCCCATTTGTCTCTTCCCCCATACACAGCACGGAGCTCGCCGTCCGGAAGTTGAGGCAGGAATGGCAGATTCTGCCGGTGGTGAAGCAGATTGACACGGTGGCCGCTGAGTGGCCGGCACAGACCAATTACCTGTACCTGACCTACAACGGCACGCAGCACGACCTACAATTTGAGGAGCCGCACGTCATGGTGATCGGCTCCGGTGTCTACCGCATCGGCAGCAGCGTGGAGTTTGACTGGTGTGCGGTGGGCTGTATCCAGGAATTGCGCAAGGTGAGGTATAGCTATGGGAGAAGCAAAGCCGCGGGGGTCGGTTTAATCTGTGAAATGTTCCTCAGGGGTGGAGCTCTGTATAACCTCAGGGAAAAGCAAACTTGGGGGGGACAAAAAATGCCTACACCCCTGCTAAGGACTGGATAGGCTGTTCTGACATTTTTTTGGTTTTAGGTTTTATAATTACTTTAACTTTTTTTTTTTTTTTTTTAGATGGGCTTCAAGACAATCATGGTGAATTATAACCCGGAGACGGTCAGCACCGACTATGACATGTGCAACAGACTCTACTTTGACGAGATCTCCTTTGAGGTGAGTGTTTAAAGGGAGGCTCATGTCCTTAAAGTGCTCCTGTAATTGGGGGGAGGACACACAAGACCAGAAGTAAATTAAGAGGCACAGATGGGGACCCCCTTAGCATGTGGTAACCTATCTCAATACATTTAGCAATTGTGTTTACTAATCTTGTCCTCTGTTCCAGGTGGTGATGGACATCTATGAGCTGGAGAACCCCGAGGGGATCATCCTGTCCATGGGGGGCCAGCTACCCAACAACATAGCCATGTCCCTGCACCGACAGCAGTGCCGTGTCCTGGGCACCTCGCCTGACTCCATCGACTCTGCCGAAAACCGCTTCAAGTTCTCCCGTCTGTTGGACACCATCGGGATCAGCCAACCGCAGTGGAAGGAGCTGTCTGATATGGAGGTATGCTGGGTCTGCTCTGCCTGCTTCGGCAACAAGGGGGTGCACTGGATTTTTCTCTACCCAAAGCTGGGCATAAGGGGTGATACTGGGTCTGCACTACCTGTCTCTGGAATAAGGATGTGCTGGGTCTACTCTGCCTGCCTTTGGAATAAAGGGGTATGCTGGGCCTGCTTCTGCGAAAAGTGGGTGCACTGGATTATACTCAGCGTAATGCTGGGCTTAATGGGATATGCTCGGTCTGCTCAGTCTGCCTCTAGAGTGAGGAGGAGGTGCTGGGTCTGCTCTGCCTGCTTCTGGAATGAGGGAAAGGGTGCTGGGTCTCCTCTGCATGCTTTTGAAAGAAAGGATGGGTGCTGGGTCTGCTCAAAATTCTTTCGAAAAAAGGGATGGGTGCTAGGTCTGCGCTGCCTGCTTGCCTCTGGGATAAGGGGGTACACCGGGTCTGCTTTTGAGATAAGGGGTACATTGGGTCTGCTGTGTCCTGCCTCTGTGATAAGGGCATGCACTGGGTCTGCTCTGTCTTGCCTCAGGATTAATGGGGGTGCACTGGGTCTACTCGGCCTGCTTCTTAGTGATGGGGGTACTTTGGGTCTACTCTGTCTGCTTTTGGTACAAGGGAGTACACTGGGAATGCTCTGCCTCTAGGATATGGGGGTATACTGGGTCTGCTCTGTCTGCTTTTTGGACAAGGGAGTACACTGGGTCTGCTCTGCCTCTAGGATATGGGGGTACGCTGCGTCTGCTTTTGTGATAAAGAGGGTGCACTGGGTCTGCTGTGCCTCTGGGATATGGGGGTACTTTGGGTCTGCTCTGTCTGCTTTTGGGATAAAGGGGGTACACTGGGTCTGCTCTGCTTTTGGGATAAAGGGGGTGCAATGCGTCTGCTCTGCCTGTGGGATATGGGGGTACACTGGGTCTGCTCTGTCTGCTTTTGAGATAAGGGGGTACAATGGGTCAAGCTCACCCCCTTCTCTCTCCTCTGGCTCCCATTCCCCCTCTGACTCAACCTCCCTCACTCACCTTTCTGCCCCTCTCCAGTCTGCCCTGCAGTTCTGTAACTCGGTGGGGTTCCCCTGCGTGGTGCGCCCGTCCTATGTTCTGAGTGGGGCGGCGATGAATGTTGCCTATTGCGACGAAGATCTGGAGAAAGTTCTCAGCAACGCCGTGGCTGTGTCCAAAGAACATCCTGTAGTCATCTCCAAATTCATCCAGGAAGCCAAGGTCAGTCTGTTATTTTCTTGGATTAAAAATGTGATCCAGTGATTTATTGATGACTAATAGAAACCCTCTGACCTCACCAAATGAAAACCATAAACCTTCGATCCCGAAACTGAGTTTACTGCTTCAAACTATTCCAGAGTATTTGGTTTATTTCAGTAAAAACTAAATGGGCTAAGATGTCTGTAATAATCTGACTGTGCTCTCCCCAGGAGATAGATGTGGATGCCGTGGCCTGTGATGGGGTGGTGGTAGCCATCGCTATCTCTGAGCATGTTGAGAATGCCGGAGTCCACTCTGGAGATGCCACACTGGTCACTCCTCCTCAGGACATCACCCCGAAAACCCTGGAGAGGATCAAAGCCATCATCCATGCGGTGGGGCTAGAGCTCCAGGTGACCGGACCCTTCAACCTGCAGCTCATTGCCAAGGTAAGATTGCAGACCCATCTCTTCACTAGGACATTGCTTACTATATGCCCTGCCTGTCTGCTCATAATTCACCAATGTTAATAGTGAGCTTATTAAAGTGAATGTGTCACATCAAGAATGAGCTCTAGTCTCAAGCAAATTCTTCAAGGCTGTGCTCTTTGGGGCCCAAACCCAAAAATGGCCCCACTTTCTGGCATGGTTTCTCTTCAGCTCCCATCTCTCCTCTACTTGAGTGATTTCCAGGTCTGGGTGGAAAGAGGGATGATGAATAAATGGGAAGCTGCAAGGAAAAATAAAATGGGCTTATGGATTTGGGACCTGAATGTCTCCTAATGCTCGATCATCATGTTTTGCACCCTCTTGACCTCTCACAAACCCAAGGATGAGCTATCTTTAAGATGCTAAGCTGCTTGCTTTGCTTGGATGGTGCCTCCATAAGCTTGGGATTTTCCTTGGGTTACTTGCATACATGGGAACGTTTGTCCACTTGTGGACTTCATGTCTTTCACCTCTGACCTTTTTCCCTCTTAGCTTGTTTCCACACGTAGCCATTCTGACTTATTCTCTTTCTTCCATCTTTCATCCTCATGCATGCTAATGCTCCAACATATGTACATTGTGTCTGCGTTTCCCTTGGCCTTTGTCTCCAAGGACTCCATTCTTATTCTTCCTTTTGTCTCCTGCACAGGATGACCAGCTGAAAGTGATAGAGTGCAATGTCCGAGTCTCTCGCTCCTTCCCATTCGTCTCCAAAACGTTGGGGGTGGACATGGTGGCTCTGGCCACACAGGTGATCATGGGAGAAGAGGTTGAGCCAGTTGGACTAATGACGGGGACAGGAATTGTGGGTGTGAAGGTAAGACTTCTGTCCTTCTATGCAAAGTAGAAGTCGGTGTCTTTCATACAGTTGTAAGGAATTTGGAAAGCAAGCTCAAACTTGGAAGCCAGATGTGGTGTTGCCAGTCATTGGTGACCTTTCTCCTTTATTCCAGGTGCCTCAGTTCTCCTTCTCTCGGTTGGCCGGAGCAGATGTGGTTCTCGGGGTGGAGATGACCAGCACGGGTGAGGTGGCCTGCTTCGGAGAGAACCGTTATGAAGCCTATCTGAAGGCCATGCTGAGTACCGGCTTCAAGATTCCACAGAACAACATTCTGTTGACCATTGGGAGCTACAAGGTGAGAGATCAAAAAGGACAGCTTTGTCACCAAGTTGAATTTGGTGCTCAGAATAGATGAGTTTGAATTCAGAAAGATTGTTCTGAAGATCAAGAAGTCTCTTCCAAAGGAGAAAACCACTGATGCTGATTGAAGCCCCGTAGACCAAAATGGCACAGTTGGATAAGTTGGTCTTCTGATTCCTCTTAAGTTTCTTTAGCAACACAGTCTGCAGAGGTATCTCAACGGCTTAAAACTCGTTGAGTCCACTTGGGGACCAATTATATGTAGAATTGGTCTTGTTCTTAACTGTAGCCAATAAAAGTACATCTTTTTTTCTGTCGGTTTGCTGTAAGCTCCACCCCAGGCTGAAGACCAATTTATGGGCCATCCTATGGGGGAGCAGCGCAGCACTGTGGCCACTCAAATCTCCACTCAGTTTACTAGCTCTCTGCTTGTGTTGGGATCTGAGCTGACCCCTTCCAATGCTGTAGTTGGTGACTGTCTCAAGTGCATGCCTGCTGCCGGAGATGAGCGTTGTTGCTCAGACCTCAGATATTAATTTCTTGCGTAGCAGCATGGTCGAACAGCTTTGATGGAAGTGGGGGGGACACTACCTAAGCAACCAAAGCACTGATCAGAGCAGAACTAAGTGCTGCATGCTCTTGGTCTTCTGGGGGATTTGCCATTTTTAAATTGAGGCGACACTTCTTCAGAGAGACCCTGTTACCTTCCCAGTCAAGGGCAAAGTGATAGGGCTGATTAAAGCCCACCTAAGTCCCAACCACTTTGTAGTCTTCTTTACAGCTCTCCACTCACCACCCAGTGTCAGATTAGAGGGGGTGGTGAAAGTGCTTAGCAATTGGGTCCTCATGGGAGAAGGTCACCTGCACCCCCATAGCCAGAAGCATTTGGGTATTTTGCGGTGGCTGCCATAGGTGGAGCGGTGGGCGAGCTTTGAGCAGACCCTGTCATTGAAGGGGCGTGGTGATAGGTTTTTGGTTCTTTTCAAGTCTTGTCTTATGCACATATGGGGGTTGATTTACTAAAACTGGAGAGTGCAAAATCTGGTGCAGCTGTGCAAGGTAGCCAATCCACTTCTTCTACTTGTTCAATTACGGCTTTGGCAAACCTGGACGCTGGTTTCTTTGCATAGCTGCACCAGATTTTGCGCACTCCAGTTTTAGTAAATCATCTTCATGGTGTTTACCATACATTCTTCTGGAGAGAGTTGCATCCATTTCTTAAACTTTGCCTCTTCTCACCTTTATTTTGTACTTCTTCCTCCCCTCCAGAATAAGAGTGAGCTCCTGCCCACTGTGCGGGCCCTGGAGAGCCTCGGGTACAGCCTGTATGCCAGTCTTGGCACCGCCGACTTCTATACTGAACATGGAATCAAGGTGATCACATGCCTTTTGTACTGTCAATCTGGTTTTCTGTATCTCATTCCCTTTTCAGTGTTTATGACCATTCCTAATGGCCTCTTACAGATTAAGGCGATGGATTGGGTCTTTGAAGATCCAGACAGTGATGGACCCACGAAGGAGAAGCAGAGGAGCATTATGGACCATCTGTCCGAGAACCACTTCGATCTGGTTATCAACCTATCCATGAGAAATTCTGGTGGTCGCAGGCTTTCCTCCTTTGTCACCCGCGGGTACCGCACTCGCCGCTTGGCTGTAGATTACTCCGTTCCCCTGATCATTGACATCAAGTGCACCAAACTGTTTGTTGAGGTGAGTGTGGAGGAGAGGACGATGTTCGCTCAGTCCTTGCCTGTTTGCTGGAGATAGATGCCAGAGACTTTACAGTGAAACTAAATGCATAAGTAGGATACATGGTGAACTTGTGGTGGGACTTCAGGGTGAGAATAATGAAAACTGAAGTGTAATGTACACTCTCTTCATGAAATACCTCCTTTTTTGAGACTGTTGTCATCACTGGGTCAGTCTGCTGGTCTTTGCTCAGTTTGGTAGGAGAGGTTGGCATGCTCCTATAAACACCACAGCCCTCTGCCTTGCGTTTTAATGAAAGAATGCGTCTCCAGAATCCTTTTAGACATGTGGGACACTAGGTGCTGCAGAGTTTAGCTGTGCAATCTGCTGATCACTGTAATAGAACATAGTAAAGCAACTGATCAGTAGATGGCACAGCTAAAGTCTGCAGCACCTAGTAACCAGGAGGATCATGCACATCTAAAGGGATGCTTTGGATGTTTTTTTCATATAGTGCTCAGAAAAACTGCAGTGACTGATGTGGACACTAATATTTTTGGCCACACATCACCAAGAGGAAAAAATTGATGGCAGAGAAAGTTAATAGCTGTGATTAGTTAGCCCTGTAAAAGTACAAATCAACAAGAGGGGCTTGATGAGAATTGTCGTTCAGACAGGAAATGAAGGTGGGCTGAAGATAGCCCCTGCAGCTCCAAAGGGTTTCATTGTGGAGTTGGAAGTTTACAGGGAATTTTAGGGATCAGTTTCAACAGAGGAAAGTGGTGGGGGGGGGGGGGGGGTTTATATAATAGGCACAAGACGAGGAAAGCTTAAAATCCCCAAAGACATGAGGAGGGGGGAGAGTGGATGTTTGGGACTGACTTGGCTGCTGCTAATATAACAATCCATAAATAGGTACACTTGGATCTCCTCAGTGTGTGCATGTTTATCCAGACAGTGTTTTAACCCCTTGCCTACTGGGCACTTTCACCCCCTTCCTGTCCAGGCCAATTTTAGCTTTCAGCACTGTCACACTTTTGACAATTTCGCGGTCATGCAACACTGTACCCATATGAAATGTTTATAATTTTTTTTTTTAGACAGAGCTTTCTTTTGGTGGTATTTAATCACCTCTGAGGTTTTTGTTTTTTGCTGAACAAACTACAAAAGACTGAAAATTTAAAAAAAAAAATTTTTCTTTGTTTCTGTTATAAAATTTTGTAAATAAGTGATTTTTCTCCTTCACTGATGTACGCATATGTGGCAGCAGTGATGGGGCACTGGGAGGCGGCAGTGATGGGGCACTGGGAGGCGGCAGTGATGGGGCACTGGGAGGCGGCAGTGATGGGGCACTGGGAGGCGGCAGTGATGGGGCACTGGGAGGCGGCAGTGATGGGGTACTGGGAGGCGGCAGGGATGGGGCACTGGGAGGAGGCAGCGACGGAGGGGCACTGGGAGGCGGCAGCAACGGAGGGGCACTGGGAGGCGGCAGCGAGGGATGGGGCACTGGGAGGAGGCAGCGAGGGATGGGGCACTGGGAGGAGGCAGCGAGGGATGGGGCACTGGGAGGAGGCAGCGAGGGATGGGGCACTGGGAGGAGGCAGCGAGGGATGGGGCACTGGGAGGAGGCAGCGAGGGATGGGGCACTGGGAGGCGGCAGCGACGGAGGGGCACTGGGAGGCGGCAGCGACGGAGGGGCACTGGGAGGCGGCAGCGACGGAGGGGCACTGGGAGGAGGCAGCGAGGGATGGGGCACTGGGAGGTGGCAGCGACGGAGGGGCACTGGGAGGAGGCAGCGAGGGATGGGGCACCGGGAGGTGGCAGCGAACGGGGCGCACCGGGAGGCGGCAGTGACGGGGGGCACTGACGGAGCTACACTGATCATCAGAGCACTGATCAGTTCCCTGATGATTAGTGTAGATGTCCTCTCAGGAATGCCACTTGCCGGCTCTCCTCTCCTCACGAGCTGTCAGTGTGAGGAGAGGAATGCCGATAACCGGTATTTCCTTGTGTACATGCAATCAGCTGTGATTGGACACAGCTGATCACATGACAGAGATGATGTCATCGGCTCTTTCCGCTGACCGGTAATCTGCTGTGTCCGCGGGACACAGCGCACCACCAATCACCGCACATCCCTGGGGGCACATATGCGTAGTTAGAATGGGAGGATGTCATATGATGTGCTCCCAGAACGAGAAAACCGCTGTCCGTCCGTTATTTCCTTACATGGCAGGCGGGAGGCGGTTAAATAAGACTTGTTTCAGATTCCATCTTATAAGGGTTCCATATTGGCAGGATGATTTATGATGTCTTCTTCTTTGCTGTACTTGTATCAGGATGGTGACAAAGAACATCCAAACAGGAGGTCTACCTGCCATGAATTGGAATAGTTCAGTGAGTGGCTAATGCTGATCCCCGTTGCTCTGTTCTAGGCTCTGCGTCAGATTGGAGCCTTCCCTCCCGTGAAGACCCACGTGGACTGTATGACCTCCCAGAAGCTCATCCGTCTTCCAGGTTATTTTGATTTTCCTTTACGGCTCTAGTTCTTGCATTGAGTACGAGGAAGCAACCCAATAGATGTGCAATCGTAGGGAAGCGAGTTCAAACTCTTGTAGTGAAGCTTTAGGTTAGATTCGCCCTGCTGTGGTGACACATGAATGTTCTTATTTTTGGGAAATACCTGTCTAATTTTTGATTCCGTATTCTTGCCTTCTTCCCATCAACCTCAGGTCTGATTGATGTACATGTACATCTCCGCGAACCTGGTGCCACCCACAAAGAAGACTTCTCTTCTGGCACCGCTGCAGCTCTGGCAGGAGGTGTCACTATGGTGTGCGCCATGCCTAACACCAGTCCGGCTATCACCGATGCCGCTACCTTCTCCCTGGCTCAGAAGGTGAGTGCTGTTCCTATGTATTGTAGTTCCGCTGACTGGTTTCTCCCCCTCCCTAATGTCATACCATCTTCTCATCTCAGTTGGCAGAGGCTGGTGCCAGATGTGACTTTGCCCTGTTCCTGGGTGCCTGTTCAGAGAATGCCGGGTCCCTCTCCTCCATTGCCAGTTCAGCGGCTGGACTGAAGATGTATCTGAATGACACGTACTCTCAGCTCAAGATGGACAATGTCTCTTTGTGGATGGAGGTGAGTCCTCGCTGCTGTCATCTCTCCTGTTAAGAAGTCCATTAAGGTTTTTCAGTCTGCAGGTTTCACTTGTCCCGGTTGAGGGGTTTTGGGTTCTTAGGTTTCTGGTCCTTCTGTGTCACCAAGTGGACGCCAGACGTTTGTGTTCCCAGGTGGGCACTGAAGAAGCTTTGGGTTCTCAGGTCTCCGGTTATTGTATTCCCAGGTCTTCGGTTATTGTGTTCCCAGGTGGGCGCTGGAAGGGCTTTAGGTTCTCAAGTCTCTGGCTCTTGTGTTCCCAAATGGATACCAGAAGGTTCTGTGTTACCAGGTGGGCACTGGAGGGGCTCTGGGTTCTTAGGTCTCTGATTGTGTTCCCAGGTGGGTGCTGGAAGGGCTTTAGGTTCTCAAGTCTCTGGCTCTTGTGTTCCCAAGTGGATACCAGAAGGTTCTGTGTTACCAGGTGGGCACTGGAGGGGCTCTGGGTTCTTAGGTCTCTGATTGTGTTCCCAGGTGGGTGCTGGAAGGGCTTTAGATTCTCAAGTCTCTGGTTCTTGTGTTCCTAAGTGGCTACCAGAAGGTTCTGTTACCAGGCAGGTGGGCACTGGGAGGGGCTTTAGGTTCTCAAGTCTCGTTATTGCTTTCCCAGGTGGGCACTGGAAGAGCATTAGGTTCTCAAGTCTCTGGTTCTTGTGTTCCCAAGTGGATACCAAAAGGTTCTGTGTTACCAGGTGGGCGCTGGAGGGGCTCTAGGTTCCCATGTCTCTGGTTATTGCTTTCCTAGATGGGCACAGGAAGGGCTCTAGGTTCTCAGGTCTCTGGTTTTTGTGTTCCCAAGTGGACACTGAAAAAGATCTGTTACCTGGTGGGCGCTGGAGGGGCTCTGGGTTCTTGAGTCACTGATCCTTTTGTTACCAAGTGGTCACAAAAGGGTTCTAAGACATCGCTAGTCCACTTTTTCCTAGGTAGTTGGGTTCTGAGTCCCCCACAGTTTGGTGTCACATCCTGAGCCTGTTTTCTCCTGGCAGGTTGGGTCCTGAGTCCCATTCAGTTTGATGTCACATCCTGGGTCTTTTTTCTGCTGGGGAGGTTTCAGAGTCTCCCTTTATATGGGGTGACGACTGAAGTCCGTTTTCTTCTGGGCAGTTGGGTTCTGAGACCTTCTATGTTGGGAGTGATATTTCTGGTCCATTTTTTTCCCCTGGGCAGTTGGGTTATGATCTGTACCTGAAGCTTCGTCTTTGCCTTTTGTTGCAGCATTTTGAGAAGTGGCCGTCTCACTTGCCGATTGTGGCTCATGCAGAGAACCAGACTGTTGCAGCAATTCTGATGGTGGCTCAGTTGTATAAGCGGTCGGTGCATATCTGCCATGTGGCTAAGAAGGAAGAGGTGAGTCTCCAGCCTGTTGAGCCTTTAATATGCCATAAGATGGAAAAAAAAATATGCCATACGATGTTCACTAATCAAATCACCTTTTTAGATCCTGATCATTAAGGCTGCCAAGCAGAAAGGCATCAAAGTTACCTGTGAGGTGGCGCCCCATCACCTCTTCCTCTGTCTGGATGACCTTGACCGACTGGGGGACAAGAGAGGGCAAGTACGTCCCATGCTGGGGACCAGAGAGGACATGCAGGCCTTGTGGGACAACCTGGACATCATAGACTGCTTTGCCACCGATCATGGTAATTATTTCTATGACGTTTATAATACGGGTACAGATATAGTTTGTGCCTTTATCCACATTATTCATATGATGACCAATTCCTGATAGAGGTGGGATAGTGTGAGTTCTTAGGGAGGAGAATAATAAATTGCTACCAGGACAGAGTTTGCAATGTAGGAATACAGTAAGTGCACAGGATGGGTTATTGAGACAGGGTGACCCAGACTTTGGTCAAGGGGCATTTTGGCAGAAGCGGCTTTTTTTCTTAAAACTGGACACTGATATTTTGCTGATTTTTCTCCTTCTACAGCCCCCCACTCTGTGGAGGAGAAAGAAGGGCCAAACCCTCCCCCTGGGTATCCTGGCCTGGAGACTATGCTTCCCCTACTGCTCACTGCTGTCAGCGAGGGACGACTGATGATAGATGACATAATCAAGCGCCTATATGACAACCCTCGCAAAATATTCTCGCTGCCAGTCCAAGAGAATACCTATATCGAGGTAAGTGAGAGTATAGTAAGTGAGGAACATCCTTCCCACCTCCCTGACAAAATGTTCCCACAACTCACCTCATAGCCTAGATCTCCCTCCTTCCCATCTCGTGGCCTAGATCGCCCTCCTTCCCATCTCGTGGCCTAGATCTCCCACCTTCCCATCTCGTGGCCTAGATCTCCCACCTTCCCATCTCGTGGCCTAGATCTCCCACCTTCCCATCTCGTGGCCTAGATCTCCCACCTTCCCATCTCGTGGCCTAGATCTCCCACCTTCCCATCTCGTGGCCTAGATCTCCCACCTTCCCATCTCGTGGCCTAGATCTCCCACCTTCCCATCTCGTGGCCTAGATCTCCCACCTTCCCATCTCGTATGATGAATCTCTCGCCTCATGGCCTAGATCTCCCAACTGCAATAGCCTAGGTCTTCAACTGTCCCACCTCCATGGTGACTGATCCTGTCGCCGACCCCCTCTGTAATCTTCTTGACCGTTTTCTACTTAATGTCCCTTTTTCTTCACAGGTGGATTTGGAACATGAGTGGGTTGTCCCAAAGTCTATGCAGTTCACCAAATCCAAGTGGACTCCGTTTGAGGGAATGAAGTTGAAGGGAGCTGTGCGTAGAGTTGTCCTGCGGGGTGAAGTTGCGTACATTGATGGACAGGTAGGTCCTCAAACTCTCCACTTTTATATGATGCATCTTTTTCTACCGGACCACCAACCTTCTGGATGATTTCTTTCATAGGTCCTCGTGCCGGCTGGTTACGGTCAGGATGTCCGGAAGTGGACTCTTCCACTGGCTACTCAGACTGTTCCCGCCCAGAATAAAGAAGTCCTTAAGGTATACTATACATTTTATTCTAAGACGGTATTTCCACAAAGACTTCCACCAGTTTGCTATAACTCATATGGAAGAAAAATATATTTGAAATATATTTTAAAATATTCTTCTCAAATATATTGCCAAATATTTGAAATGCTACAATTTTGGCCGTATTCAATATATTTCTATTATATATTTCAACATGATTATATATATAATCATGTTGAAATGTGTTATTACACAATATATGAGAAATATTTTTAAAAATACATTTAAATTATACTGTATGTCTTTAAAAATACAAATCTAAATTTTTGGAATGCATTTACAAATATATGTTAAAATGACCTTTTTATATGTTAAAAAAAAAAAATCTGAAGAATATATTTTAAAAAAAAAATATTTAAAAAAATGTATTCAGATTTTTTTTTTTACATATAAAAAAGTCATTTTAACATATATTTTTACATATATCTGTAAATGCATTCCAAAAATGTAGATTTGTATTTTTAAAGACATACAGTATTTTTGAAATGTATTTTTTAAAAATATTTGTAATATATTTTGTAATGAAAATGCATTTCAACATGCAAAGCAAAATTAAAAAATAAAAATAAATATATATATATATATATGAAATATATTGAGTACAGCCAAAAGCGCCAATAGTTCGCTCAGCGCTGTACATTATAAAGGGGGACAGAACATGTGACAGACCAATACAATGCAAAACATGAGGGGATTGAGGGCCCTGCTCTTTGGAGCTTACAGTCTAGGAGGGAGGGGATGGTGGCACAGGAGGAGATAGCTGAGGGGGATGGAGTGGTAGGCAGAGTAGAGGAGGTCGGCAAGTTAGCAGAGGGTGGGGTAGGCTTCCCTGAAGAGATGGGTTTTCAGGGTGCACCTAAAGGAGAGGAGAGTAGGTGATAATCTGATGGGTTGGGGCAGGGAGTTCCAGAGGATGGGTGACACCCTGGAGAAGTCCTGGAGGCGGGCATGGGAGGAGGAGACCAGGGAACTAGAGAGAAGGAGGTCTTGTGAGGAGCGGAGTGTGCGTGCTGGGCGGTACTTGGATATTAGGTCAGTGATGTAGTTCGGGGCAGTATGGTGGACAGCTTTGTACGTCAGTGTTAGGATTTTGAATTTGATCCGTTGCGCAATCGGAAGCCAGTGGAGGGATTGGCAGAGGGGGGTGGCGGAGATGGAGCAGTTGGAAAGGTGAATGAGTCTGGCAGCCGTATTCAGGATGGACTGAAGCGGGGATAGCCAGCGGCGAGGCAGGCCAGGGAGGAGGGAGTTGCAGTAGTCGAGTCGTGATATGATGAGGGAGTGGATGAGCTGTTTAGTGGTTTCTGGGGTTAGGAACGTGCGGATTTTGGCGATGTTGCGGAGGTGGAGTCTGCATGAGTTTGTTAAAGATTGGACTTGGGGCTGGAAGGATAGGTTGGAGTCCAGAATGACACCAAGTACTCTGGCCTGCGGGGTGGGTTTGATGGTGGCGTTGTTGGATGTGATGGAGGAGTCAATGGGGGGTGGTGTCCGGGCTGGGGGGAAGACAAGAAACTTGGTAGGATGTTTTTAGGCTGATGGAGATTTCCTTCCAGACTCCAGAACGCCATCGTCATGTGACTGTGCAGAGTGAAGCCATTCGGAGCCGGGCTCCCAGCCCACGGAGAGCTGCCCCTGCTGCTGATCCCCGCTTCCATCTGCCACCAAGAATCCACCGCTCCTCTGACCCCGGCCTACCAGGTGAGGTGATGCCATGTGAGCAAGGTTGGAATTACTCATAGGGTGGCCTAAAGACACCATCACAGCCCATCTAGAGGCACCATTTATTTGTAGATAATAGAACGTTGTGATATGGGGGGATTATGTTCCTGGGAGTTTGCCTGGAGGGAGTCTGCACCGCTACGCAGGCCAGGTTACAACCTTGGCACAAAAGGTTCAATAAGAATGAAAAGTGGGATTGTTATGTCTGAGATTCTAGAGGTTGGCCCTAGTGAGTTAGTTTGCAAAACCAAGGCGCAAACCATTGGAGTGCACCTAAAGTAGCGAGTTCTATCCAAGCGATCAAGAATCATGCGATTAGAAATTTTAAAGATGTGATTTTGATATTTCAGAAATATCTATAGTAGATAAAGAAGTAACCACAACAAGATCATTGATTTTCCCCAGGGGGCCAAGTCTGTGTAACACTTGGTCCTATTCGGATCAGAGAGCTAGGGTGATCGGCAGCATGCCCCTCTCCTCCTTCTGTTTTTTGACCATTATGCTCAGCAGGAGTTGAATTTCTAATGTGGTATGATGGTGCCTGGAGGAAAGGGGGGTGACGGCTACAGCGCCTGGAGGAAAGGGGGGTGGGCGGCTACAGCGCCTGGAGGAAAGGGGGGTGGGCGGCTATAGCGCCTGGGCGGCTATAGCGCCTGGAGGAAAGGGGGGTGGGCGGCTACAGTGCCTGGAGGAAAGGGGGGTGGCGGCTACAGCGCCTGGAGGAAAGGGGGGTGGGCGGCTATAGCGCCTGGAGGAAAGGAGGGTGGGCGGCTACAGCGCCTGGAGGAAAGGGGGGTGGCGGCTACAGCGCCTGGAGGAAAGGGGGGTGGCGGCTACAGCGCCTGGAGGAAAGGGGGGTGGCGGCTACAGCGCCTGGAGGAAAGGGGGGTGGCGGCTACAACGCCTGGAGGAAAGGGGGGTGGCGGCTACAATGCCTGGAGGAAAGGGGGGTGGCGGCTACAGCGCCTGGAGGAAAGGGGGGTGGCGGCTACAGCGCCTGGAGGAAAGGGGGGTGGCGGCTACAGCGCCTGGAGGAAAGGGGGGTGGCGGCTACAGCGCCTGGAGAAAAGGGGGGTGGGCGGCTACAGCGCCTGGAGAAAAGGGAGGTGGCGGCTACAGCGCCTGGAGGAAAGGGAGGTGGCGGCTACAGCGCCTGGAGGAAAGGGAGGTGGCGGCTACAGCGCCTGGAAGAAAGGGGGGTGGCGGCTACAGCGCCTGGAAGAAAGGGGGGTGGCGGCTACAGCGCCTGGAAGAAAGGGGGGTGGCGGCTACAGCGCCTGGAAGAAAGGGGGGTGGCGGCTACAACGCCTGGAGGAAAGGGGGGTGGCGGCTACAACGCCTGGAGGAAAGGGGGGTGGCGGCTACAGTGCCTGGAGAAAAGGGGGGTGGGCAGCTACAGCGCCTGGAGGAAAGGGGGGTGGCGGCGGCTACAGCGCCTGGAGGAAAGGGGGGTGGCGGCGGCTACAGCGCCTGGAGGAAAGGGGGTGGGCGGCTACAGTGCCGCCATTCGCCATGTTGGGGGGGATTGAAACACCGTACAGGCCATCGACTGGAGTGGAAGGGGATGGTGGATGTATTGTTCTGTAGCTCCCCCATAAGAACATCCGTAAATTGGGCTTCAGCCTGGGGTGGAGCTGTCAGTGCTTCCCCCCCCCCCCCCCCCCCAAAGTACCTTGTCCCCATGTTGATGGAGACCAGGGCCTCTTCTCCTCAACCCTTGGCTATGGTTGTGGGGGTCTGCGGGAGGGGGGCTTATTGGAATCTGGAAGCCCCCTTTAACAAGGGGAGCCCCCAGATCCCAGTACCCCCCTCCCCCCCATCTGAATGAGTATGCAGTACCGCTACCCATTCACAAAGAAAAGTGTGTAAAAAGGACAGGAGACATTCTTTGACAAGTCCTTTATTAAAAATGAAAAAAAAGATGTCCCCCGAAGTAGATCCAACGTCAATTACGATGCCCGCTGCAGACACTACCCAAAAAAAAAAGTGTTTTGACGTTACAAGGGGGTGGGGTTCACCTGCCCCCTTGTGACATCATCCTGTGCTATGATTGACCAAAGCATTGCACTTGACCTGTGGTCACGTGCATTGCTTTGACCAATCGCAATGCGCTGTCAGGGTGCAGTGCATTGTGGGGCCCCTATCGTCTGTGTTCAGCGAACACACGAACGGTCAATATTCGCGTCATACTTGGGTTCGACTCGAACATTCAGCCCAACATTAGCAATGGTAACGATATATACGTAAAGAAATACATCATCAGTCACTAAAATGATATCTATGTTCTTGTTCCTTCATCAAATGTGATGGGTTACCTTCTAATGAAGATACCTCCTGCATACAATATTTGTAGGGTAGTGTCGACCTATTTATTACATTTACGGCCAATCACTCGGTTTGTAATGTGTAGGACTAATGTAGAAGTTAAGCATTGGGGTGAGAATTGCTCGTAGAAATGCATAGATAGGAAAAAGCCAGTAGGAAATTTGGGAAGAGGTGGACTCGGGAACCAGATTGGAACCTTCACATGTCCTGTGTTGAACACCTCATTGGGAGTAGATGTCTCCTCTCGTCATTCTACATGTGCCACGCTTCTGAGGAACTGACGATATGCCCCATCTTCCAATTATCACCAGTCAGGAGCTGATGGCACAGTCCTTGTGGGGGGCCTTTATAACAGTCCCATAAATATGGTGGGTGGAAGGGGTGGCTGTGTTCAGTCTTCTAACTCTACATTGTGGTCCAGTATCCAGGAGGATGTCTCTCACTCAGCACAGAGGGAACGCTGGGAGGATAGGTAACGTTCAGTGCACCAATCAGTGAAATTTGTTCTTGATCCATTGGCCAGAATCTCCGATATCTTTTAAAATTCTATCCTCATTTTTTTATATCGGAATGTGATCAGTTTCCGATAACCCACAAATCACTTTTGTAAAGTGGACATATGGGCTCAGTCTGGGGCACGGCGCTCCCTTCTGCCTTCCCGTGAAAATTACAATGAAATCTCCTATATGGATGTAAGCAGTTGATTGCCGAAACGGCGGCCATATTTACTCAGTAGTGACTCTTCCCTAGACTGCTGCCCTTGTCCATTACTTGCACAATTGTATCTCTGATTTATCCCTGATTGACTACAAGAAATTGAGTACTAAAGATGACAACTCTTGGCCAGATTCAGCGGCGTGTGGCTGGGGTGACTGTCGCTTACAGGTGACCAATCGGATGACCTTTCATAGTATTGTGTATGCCAATAGTATACACAGAATATAACTGGATATAACATTTATAGGGGAAGTTGATCCAGGGAATATCTGTTTGCCTCTCGGGGGATCAGGAAGGAATTTTTTTCCCCAGCAGGAGCAAATTGGTTCATGGGGTTTTCTTTTTTGCCTTCCTCTGGATCAACTGTGGGTGTAGGATTATAACTTTTTTTTTTTTTTTTTTTTTTTATGGTTGAACTGGATGGACTTTTGTCTTTTTTCAGCCAGACTAACTATGTAATAGCATCCTGGTGATGCAGGTAGAGGTTTATCTGAATCTCCATGAATTTAGAATGAGCTGCTTAAGTCACAGAACTTTAAAAGGACAGCTGTGTGTCGCTGAATGTCGCCGGAACCTTCTTTTAGATTTTCTCGAAATTTGGTGATTTGCCAAGCTCTGTCATTGGTGGATAGTTCCAAGTCTCCTCTGCACGTTTGTGCTCAGACTCCACCCCCGAAGAGCATGTTGCTCTGACCCTGGAGCCATGTGCAGCCATATGTGATGGCCTCCTGTGTACCCCAGCTTGAGCAGTGAGTGGCACTTTTTTTTTTTTTTTTTCTTGTGGGTGTTTTTTTTTTGTGGGGTTTTTTTGTGTTTTTTTTTTTTTTTTTAAACCTGTAGAGCAGGGGCGGACTGACAACTCATGGGGCCCCCGGGCAATAGGGGATCATGGGGCCCCTGTGTCCTTGCCCAAACTCAAAAAGCCTATGAAAAAGGTACCAGGAGCATCTCATGGGGCCCCCTACTGACCCCGGGCCCTCGGGCAGTGCCCGAGTTTCCAAATGGTCAGGCCACCCCTGCTGTAGAGATTTGTCCAATACCAGCTACAAAATGTGCAGAGCTTGGCAGATTTCCTCCTCTGTGTTCGTGTGTGTGTGTGTAGGTGTTTTATATGTCACTGACTCGCCTTTTCTGTGTGCAGCCGAGGAGCCGCTAAAGGACAGAGTCAAGAAGTCTTCAGACACAGGTCAGTATTGTGTATTCTGATCATAGAGAACATGTCCGCTTACTACAGTGTCTTGCACACGCCAGGCAGTAAATCTGTGTTTTGGCTCTCTTTCAGTCCCCTGATCCAAAACATAGATTCAAGGTGCAACAGTGTCTAGCTTCGCACCCCTGACCCCTTTATATTTACCTTTCCAGTTCTCCCCTGATGTTCCTCTGTTGGAGGCCGCCACTGAATAATACCCGGGCATGGGGGAGCATGTGACCTCCCATGATGGTGTTCATTCCTAAGCCAATCGCTAGGCACAAACTCTGTCCTATGGCTCTCCCTCTAAGGCAGTGGTTCTCAACCTGTGGGTCGCGACCCCTTTGGGGGTCGAATGACCCTTTCACAGGGGTCCCCTAAGACCATCAGAAAACACATTTCCGATGTGTAAAGAGCAGCTACTGTGTAGAAAGCAGCTGCTGTGTTGAAAGCAGCTACTCTGTAAAAGCAGCTACTGTGTTGAAAGCAGCAGTATTGGAGGTAAAACGACACTCATGAATTATAATTACTGGGTAAATAATTTTATGGTTGGGGCTCACCACAACATGAGGAACTGTATTAAAGGGTCACGGCATTAGGAAGGTTGAGAACCACTGGTCTAAGGGCTGACATTGGGTATCCTAGTGGTGGCTGCAGTGAAAGGAGAAGCAGCCAGGGGGCGCCAGTGACACAAGTAATATGTTTGGGGGTGGGAGGGGACAACCAAAGGACCTGTGTTGGCGGGCTTTTGGCTTGTATGACATGGTGCTTGGGCTGCTTCTTAGATTTAGAATTCATTGACAGGTGCAACTGAGTTTTGCATGTACATAGACTTGTATAGGAAGGCAAAACCCATTTGGCGCAAATGAGAACTCGTTGGCACTGGCCCTCACTTTTTCCCTGAATAGGCTAAGGCTGATGGGAATAGGCATAGGCTGATGTGCATGGAAATGATTTTATGATTGGAAGGGTTCTTTATTGTAAGAGCAGTTCTGGAATGCCTTACTACCCTAACTAGACTGATTGTATCAGTCAACTAAACTGATATGAATGTAATTGATTTTATTACGTCTATTGGTTCCCCAGTCATGATCTATAAAGGATTATGTGACTGAGTGGGGTCAGGAAGGAAAGTTTCCCCAATTACCAGGGCAGGATTGGTCTTAGTTGCCCCAGTACTGTTTTTTATATTAATCATACATTACGTAGGACCGGATGATGTAATTGATGTGTACTGATATATACCCTGGGCACTAACCTTCATCACGCTGTATTTTCAGATCTGTCGTCTATTCAGGATGGTTATTCCTACCCGCCTCCCATCCCCCGGCTCATGTCCCCTCAGAACATGGCGATACAGAGTATCCCCCATGTACAGACCTCACCTCTCCTCCACCCCCTCATTGGACAACACATCCTGTCCGTCAGACAGTTCTCCAAGGACCAGGTCAGTCCACCATTGTCGGTCAACTGTTGCACCTGCCTTTTTAGATGCTCAGTAAAGGCGTATGATCTGTTTCTGATATTTGAGGATAAGGTAGAAAGAGTTCAAAGAAGATTCTTACACCAGGAAATTATCTTCTGAATGTACAAAGGTCGTTCCATTGGCTCCATGGCTTCCATTGTGTGAGGAGTGCTGGCTATGGCAAAGCTTTTGAAACCCTTTTTAATCAGTTCCCAACCACGTTATAGCCAAAAGATGGCTACAGTGTGGTTGGCTAGTTCTGGGAGGGCATCTGTAATGCAATGCTGGACACAGCCTAAAAGCAAGTCATATACACAATACACAGGTAGTCCCACACACAATACACAGGCACCTTGAATCAGCATTTACACCATTAATTATTCTAAGCATGTGAGACCCTCTACCGAATAAACACCTGCCCTAGCACACCATAGCATTCACTTGGCACTCCAAGAAATAACAATCCAACTGCAATATTCTTGCACTGTCAAAACCTCCGCTTTTTATTATCACACGACACACAGGAGGATATATCTTATAGTCCTCACAATCTGCATAATAACACACACCAATAATAATGTGAGCATTACAGCATGAAATACACATCTTTTGACAGTGTGACAGCATAGAATTAATACATTACCAAAGCTATGGGAAGACGGGAAGGAACAGACCCCATCGGAACCAATAATGAACAGGGTGTCACAGAGGAGTCGTGAACGTGACCAGTCGAGCCCATATAGCCTTGGCAAGAGTCTCAGCGTCAGAGCATCCCCTTTCGCATACGAAGGCCCCTTCTCGACCGCATTCAGGCTCCTCGTTTTAATCCCCGTTTCTGGCACTTTCCTGAATTGGGTGGGTGCCACGCCCACTCCAGGAGTTAGCAGAAAGGTTCCATGAGGATAACAGAGTCACTCCCAGCCCCTACACTAAACAAACAACATTATCTCATAATATCACACTTTTTGCTTCAAATCAGCTTCTTATCTGCCGTAAACTTAGATTTCTAACTTCTTAAACAAGTAGACATCTTTAAATGCGCAAACAAGTTGTTATCTAATTTAAGCAGTCTAATGTAACATTTCTAGATGTCACAAACACGTTCAATCCCACAAACACTTATCTGCTTTAAGCAGTCTAATGTCTTGTGACTCTGTTCTTTTAGCCTAGAGAAATGTTATCAGTGTCCTTTCTCGTGCTTCTGGCATCTGGGCAGCGATGCTTTATTGTAAAAATTCCCCAAGAAACAGAGTCCAAGGCCAACACATTTCATAGGCATTACAGCATCCATGGACGTCCTCCTAGAACCTCACCACCTGCACGCCCCATGGGGGTGCGCGATCTGTGATCACTGTGTCCTTCGGACACAGCTGATCACGTGTCCAGGTAAAGGGCCAATCAGAGCCACCTTTTTACTATGTGATTAGCTTTGTCTAATCAGCTGAGAGCACATGAGTAGAGGTTAGCCGGTAAGCGGCTTCTCTCAGGGGGGACATCTACATTGATCATCAGTGTGATGATCAATGTAGCCCCTTTAGTGTGGCTAGCTATCAGGGCACGTTTTATTTTGAATGACAATTGTGCAGTCATGCAACACTGTATCCAAAATGCGACTGGGCTAAAAGGTGAAAATTGGCCTGGGCAAGAAGGGGGTAAAATTGCCCAGTAGGCAAGTGGTTAAAAGAGGTTCTGTTTGCCCTATGGATGCTGGATACAGTGCCCCATCTCCCAGTAGGAGGAGCACTGAAAAACTAATCTTGGTATATTCACTGCCGACTCCCCACTCTTCAGTTTGTCTCACCAGCTTGGATGGGTATTTGTATGCCAAGCACTAATTTAGCTACTAGCACTTTTCTAGTAAGGACAGGTCCACTTTGTCCTAGGCATGGACATGAAATATTCTTCAGTTTGGTTTTCTTTGTTTCTTTTGAAGTAACTACTTCTTGCAGTAAATCCAAGGAAAGAAACCCAGTTGTATGTTAATGTGATTATTTTCCCTAATGAGAATGCTGCACACAGACTGCTATAGGAAAACAATACAAGACTTTGCATGCTACAAATATGCAAACATTTGTATATACACGCACGTTGTATATCAAGTCATAGCAGATGAACATCGGCAATAGTCTGTAAGCCATAGCGATACACTAATGCAGGCCATAGATGGGTCGAAAATCGGCCGATTTTTCTTTTTTTAAAAAAAAATCGGTCGTTCAAGCGGCCGACGTTACCAGCAATGGTAAAAAAAATCGGCTGATTTTCATCCCGTCTACAGCCGGCAAAAAGTGTCCCTGCAGAGAGCTCCGCTATTTCTTTGACAGTTCTTTGACATTTATAGTGGTTGCAACAATGTATCTATTTGTATCCATTTCGGATACAGATGTTTTTATTCGGAAACAAATAGATACATTGTTGCAACCGCTATAAATGTCAAGGAACTGTCAAAGAAATAGCGGAGCTCTCTGCAGGGACGCTGGGATTCCTCTTCTTCTTCATCTTCATCCTCTTCTTCTTCTTCATCCTCTTCTTCTTCTTCTTCATCCTCTTCTTCTTCATCCTCTTCTTCTGCTTCATCCTCTTCTTCTTCATCCTCTTCTTCTGCTTCATCCTCTTCTTCTTCTTCTTCATCATCCTCTTCTTCATCCTCTTCTTCATCCTCTTCTTCTTTTTTCTTCTTCTTTTTGTCTTCCTCTTGCAAGTCTCTGCTCATGTGCAGATTTTTTTATTGGTAAAAAGATCGGCCGATTTGCCCATCATTGCCGCGAAAATCGGCCGATCTGCCCATCATTGCCGCGAAAATCGGCCGATCGGCAAAATCGGCTGATTTTTTTCCAACTTTACCGATAAAAAAAATCTGCCAAAATACCGAAAAACGGCCGAACAATTAGCCCACTAACGATCAGAAAATTGGCCGATTTTCGACCCATCTATGGCCTGCATAAGTCACTTGGCTTCTGTTATAGCTGGCCCATGAATTCCTTTAGTGAACAGGACTCTGAGCATTCTCCTTAGTGTTGTCCCATGTCTCACCTTGTTCTAACTTCCAAGGTGTCAGCATTTTTGGGGGGAAATTTATCACCTTTTCTACATTAGTCATTCCCACTTGGTACCATAAATGTGTGCAAACAAACAGAGGGTGAACGGGCCTAGTGCGTTGGCTCTGAGGAAGAGGTTCTGCCTTGAAACACCTCAGGTATTTGGAGGCCTACAGTCCCCCAATAGCCACCATCTAGGGAGATTGGACCATGCTGTCCTTTTTTTGTGATGTGCCTTTGATTTTATTTGTGAGTATACTACTTTTTTATTCAATAAATCTCATTTTTAGAAGGTAATGCACTAGGCCCATCCGCTCTCTGTTTGTTTCTTTGCGCACAGCTCCTATGTGGGGGCTTGTCCGGGATATCCCCGTTCAGAGAATTTGTGAAAAAAAAAGCATGGAACCCTCTCAAATAGTTACATCAACAAGGTGGCATGGTTTCTCCCATTGATGCTAACAATGGGGGGCACTCTTCCTACCACTGTCACTAATAGGGTACTGTTCCTTCCACGGACATCAACGACTGTGCACTATTCCTCCCCTAATGTCAAAGGTGCACTGTTTATTCCCACTGATGCCAGGACAATTTCTACCCCCAATGGCCACAGTCCAGCCTTGTCTGTTGAGGGCAGCAAAGCTTGCATTCCCAAAAAGTAGTCCATGTGGGGTTACTGACCTTGTGGAGCTCATCGTCCAGCGCAGGAGATTCATCATTCCTTTGCTCATGCTTGGGTACCATAAATATCTTAGGTCATCTTTGTCAAAAGATCAAACTAGTCTTATTGACGCAACTGCTATAAAGCTTGGGTCAAGTATTTTGGCCAGACATCCTCTAAACTAGGGGTCTCCAAACTTTCTAAACACTTTACGGCCCTTTAGACTTTAGAGGGTCTGGACTGTGGCCATTGGGGGTAGAAATTGTCCTGGCATCAGTGGGAATAAACAGTGCATCTTTGGCATTAAGGGGAGGAATAGTGCACCGTCGTTGGTGTCTGTGGAAGGAACAGTACCCTATTGGTGACAGTGGTAGGAATAGTGCCCCCCCATTGTTAGCATCCATGGCAGAAACCGTGCCACCTTGTTGATGTCATTATTTGAGAGGGTTCCATGCTTTCTTTTTGGGGTTCACAAATTCTCTGAATAGGGATATCTTGGACAAGCCCCCACATATGTGCTGTGTGCAAAGGAACAGAGGGTGGATGGGCCTAGTGCATTACCTTCTAAAATGAGATTTATTGAATAAAAAGTAGTATTTGAGAGGGTTCCATGCTTTCTTTTTGGGGTTCACAAATTCTCTGAACAGGGATATCCCGGACAAGCCCCCACATAGAGCACTACCCCCTTAAGGGTTGCTTAGTAATTTTTCAGGTTCCCTCTCAATCTGGACCTCTTTCTGAAAACCCAGCCTCTGCCGACACCACCGTATCTTGTGACCAGAAGCAGTCACCACTGTGTACCAATATAGAGTTTTGCATTGAATTGATCAAAAAGCACAAAATAACATTGGTATATGCAGCAAATATAATCACTCTTGTCATCTTTAACCACTTCCCGACCGGCCGTTGTATATAAACGGCCGGATGGTGGCAGTGCAGGGTCGGGTGGCCGTTTATAAACAGCCTCCCCGCACCCTCCGGACAAAGTGAAACACCGATCGTCGGACGGGACCTCTGTACAAGGTCCTGATCATGTAATCACCGATTGGCCAATCAGTGGTCACATGCAAAGTAGTAAGCAAGATGTCACTTGTGACATCATTGCTTACTACGTGTGAAATCTGTGAATGATCACAGAGGTCACATGGTACAAGGCTATTCACAACAGCCTTGTACCATGTGACAAGCTGTGACCAATCACAGCTCACTCAGTACTTCTCAATGACTGCAAGAATGGAGACAGAGAGAAAGAGAAATGATTGCTTTTACATCCTATTATGGGTGTAAAAGCAATCAGTGTGAAAAAAAAAAAAAATCTTCATCACCCCCCACAAGTAGTACAGTGTCACCATGGTGACACTGTACTGCTAGGGTGACCGTATGTAAAATAATATAAAAATGTAAAAAAAAGTTTAAAAATTATAATTTTTGGTTATAAACTAATTTGGATATTTTTTTTTTACTAAAAAGATAACGAAATAAATTTTGGCCAAGATTTATGAAGAAAGATTATTTATTTGCAAAATTTTATAAAAAATTTCAAAATTTGTGGACTTTTTCAATTACATAGCAAAAAAAAAATAAAAATCCCAGCGGTGAATAAATACCACCAAAATAAAGCTTTATCTGTTTCAAAAAAATGGTAAAAAATTCATTTGGGTACAGTGTTGCATGACTGCGCAATTGTCATTCAAAGTGTATTAGCGCTGAAAGCTGAAAATTGCCCTGGTCAGGAAGGGGGTAAAAGTGTCCGGACAGGAAGTGGTTAAGAAGTAACAGCATTCACAGTAAAGTACCAGTAACTGTTAGGCCAAAAATAATCCACTGCCTCAAATCTGAGGGGACTGTTGAATCCCCAGCGAACGGGAACAACTATCAATAAACGGCTGAGCTCACTGCAGATCCTCAGAACCTGATGCCAAGGATTAGATTTGAAAATGGAGAGCGCTGCACCTATAATCAGCCAACGTCCCTTAGAGTTGGGCCCAATTGGTTTGAAGATTACCTAAGGTAGGGATACACTGAAATTTCGGTGGCTGAAACGTGTCGGCCAAAATTAAAAAAGGCACCGAAAAACCTCGCCCCTCGCCGCGTGCCACTCGGTAGTTCTCCAGCCTTACCTGAGAAACCACCGAGTGATCCCGGCACTGGGCATAGAGATGAGTAAAGAAAAGATGGCCTCTACTCATCTCTATGACGTTGGAGGACTGGAGCGATGTCACTTCCTGTTCCGGCCATTTTTGTATTTTTTTTTAAAACACTAGATCAATGCTTTTTCTTTTTTTTTTTTTTTGATCCAATGCTTTACATTGCAGAGGAGAGATGTGGGGTCTTATTGACCCCATATCTCCATAAAGAGGACCTGTCGCTAATTATTTCTATCACAAGGGATGCATGCATTGCTTGTGATTAATAATAAAAGTGACAACATTTTTTTTAAAGTGACAGTGCAAGAAAAAAAAAAACATTTAAAGTGACCCCATCCACCTGTGCTCACACGTAATGGTGAACGCATACGTAGGCCTCACCCACATACGTAAATGGTGTTCAAACCACACATGTGAAGTATGGCCATGAACGTCGGAGCAAGAGCAATAATTCTCGCACTAGACCTCCTCTGTAACTTTACACTGCTAACCTGTAGACATTTTTAAAGCATCACCCATGGAGATTTGTTAAGCACCGCAGTTTGCATTCCACGAGTGTGCTCAATTTTAAAGCGTGACATGTTAGGTATCTATTTACTCGCCGTAACATCTGCTTTCATATTTTACTAAAATATTGGGGTATATATTGCTGTGTTTTTTTTTTTGTTTTTGTTTTTTTAGGTCAGTGTATTTTTTTTCTAAAAAATATATATTTTTTAAAACTGCACGTTTCGGTTTTCGGCCAAGTGCACTTTGAATTTTCAGTTTCGGCACCAGAATTTTCATTTCGGTGCACCACTAATCTAAGGTTTAGATGATGTTTCTCCTCATAAGGTAGTGAACTGATGCAAGGTCCCCTTTAAGGCGCTAAACAATGAGATTTAAAGTAGTGAATGTAACCGTTGGCATAAGTGTCTGTGAACAAGAACAACACTTATTTCCTTCACTGTATGTATGTATGTATATGTGTGTGTGCATAGGTGTGTGTGTGGGTATGTATATATTTATATATATATATATATATATATATATATGTGTGTTTGTGTATATGTATGTATATGTGTGTATATGTCCTCACCCACATGCTACCTCCCCTGGGAAATGCAGTCCCCTGGGTGCTCTGCGCCCCAGTGAAGTCCTGCTGTTCAGCATACAAGTTCCAGACGGTTGTTCTGCCATGAGTGATTGCCCCCGACTCGCAGTTCTCCATCATCTAATGTCCATTTTAATACACCACATCCAACACCATATCAATGGGTTACACATGTGAAAGATGTCCCTAAAAGACATTGAACTTGGTTGTCTGAAGATCACAGATCTAGCTATATCTTTTGCCGCTTGGGTTTTATTCCGCACGTGCCATAATGGGATATGATAGCATCAGGCAACTCCTGAAGATGTAATATGAGATGCTGGATTAGATTGTACTAATGACATCCATTTTCTGTCTCCTCCAGATGTCCCACCTGTTCAACGTGGCTCACACACTGCGAATGTTGGTACAGAAAGAGCGGAGCGTCGATATATTGAAGGTAACACTGGTTCATGATTTTGCACCTAGAGAACCATTCTTAGCAGATATCAGATTGCATTATGATTCAGCCTGTCAATTGCAACAGAGAAGACCACATAATTTTGGTAATGTCTAGGGGTGTCTATGTGTCTATATACGTGTATATCAAGATATAAGAGAAGGCTAGACAGTTATGTCTTTTGCTCACTGTTTGAACACGAAGTCAAGATCTTGGGAGACCTGGGCCGGCCTTGGGAGACCTGGGCCGGCCTTGGGAGACCTGGGCCGGCCTTGGGAGACCTGGGCCGGCCTTGGGAGACCTGGGCCGGCCTTGGGAGACCTGGGCCGGCCTTGGGAGACCTGGGCCGGCCTTGGGAGACCTGGGCCGGCCTTGGGAGACCTGGGCCGGCCTTGGGAGACCTGGGCCGGCCTTGGGAGACCTGGGCCGGCCTTGGGAGACCTGGGCCGGCCTTGGGAGACCTTCGCCGGCCTTGGGAGACCTGGGCCGGCCTTGGGAGACCTGGGCCGGCCTTGGGAGACCTTCGCCGGCCTTGGGAGACCTGGGCCGGCCTTGGGAGACCTGGGCCGGCCTTGGGAGACCTGGGCCGGCCTTGGGAGACCTGGGCCGGCCTTGGGAGACCTGGGCCGGCCTTGGGAGACCTGGGCCGGCCTTGGGAGACCTTCGCCGGCCTTGGGAGACCTTCGCCGGCCTTGGGAGACCTTCGCCGGCCTTGGGAGACCTTCACCATTTGGTTATAGTGCCATCTGCAGGAGTAGGAGGCTAGGCACAAATATAGAAAGGATAGCCCAGGAGTGTCTCCTGCTGGTGGCTAAGCCACCATCTGCTATAGAAGCGGCTTTATTTTTTTACCTAGCATGAAAGCGCAGGGGGCCAAGGTCCTTCCTGGGAGTTTTGGTTCTCTTCTTTTTTGACCTTTGTTCAGAATTTTCAACTGCTGACCTGGTCACCGGCTGAATACTATAGATCCTTTGGAGTCTTCCCAGCTCAGCCATGGAACGTGTGCAGTTCCCTTTTTGAGTTCAGCTTCAACAGTCCCATCCAGGACTCTAAGGCGGCCTGTGAGAAGCCTCATGGAGGACACACATGGATGAGTGGTCCTTTATTTTTCTAGGTTACTAGGGTAAACAGGAGCATTAGGATAATTAATGTAGTTGATGGTTTTTTAATGAAATATCTGCCGGTCTATGCTGTTTCACATTTCCTGTGGCATGCTTGGGCAATGTTGGGTTCTTCTCATCCCTGTCGTCCTCTTGTCCCCAGGGTAAGGTCATGGCCTCCATGTTCTTCGAGGCCAGTACGCGGACCAGCAGTTCCTTTGCAGCAGCCATGCAGCGTCTGGGAGGGTCAGTGCTCACTTTCTCAGAGACGACATCATCCTCCCAGAAGGGCGAATCTTTGACAGATTCTGTGCAGACGATGAGCTGTTACTCAGACGTTCTGGTGGTGAGACACCCGGAGCCGGGAGCAGTGGAGGTAGGAGCCGTTTATTCTATGACTGTTCTTGTATCTTTCTGTTATCTGATGTATAATCCTGTGATATCTCTTCGATCCCCAGCTGGCCGCCAAACACTGCCGCAAGCCGGTCATAAATGCTGGAGATGGGGTAGGGGAGCACCCAACACAGGCACTGCTGGATATATTCACCATACGGGAGGAGCTAGGGACTGTCAATGGGATGACTGTAAGTTCTGCCAATCCTGAATGAAGATATGCATATCACTGGTCATTTTGCACCCTGTATACACAACATGAGGGGTGGGAGATCTGTGACACCACCTCCCCTAATATATATGTTTAATATCTGCATACTAATGAACAATGGGGACAATTTTAGGATTTAATTATACTTGTGGAAAGTCCTCTGTATCTGGATCTAGGTGGCAGAGGTGCTACATGTACCCTAGCGAAGGATCTAGATGGCCAAGCCAGTATGTATCACAAAGAGGTTATGGATAGTGGGGAGCAGTATGTGTACCCCAGACAGGATCTAGATGGTGGAGGACAATACGTGCACTACAGAATAGGATCTAGGTGGTGAGGTAACATGTTCCCCAGGCAGGATCTAGGTGGCGGGTTGGTAAGTATATCCCCAGGCAGGATCTAGATGGTGAAGGGAAATACATGTACCCAAAATTTCGGTGGCCGTAACATTTAGTCAGAAAACACCCCTTTCGGCCGATAAAAAAAAAAAAAAGCACTGATACAGGTGCCGAAAAAAAAAACCCCGCAGCCCCCCCCTCCACCGCTGCCACCCCTCGCCCCCGCCCGGCAGTTCTCAGCTTTACCTAAGAAACCATCGAACGATCCCGGTGCTGGGTATAGAGATTAGTGAAGGAAAGATGGCCTCCACTCATCTCTATGCCCTTGGAGGACCGGAGCAATGTCACTTATTCCGGTTTCGGCAGTTTTTTATTTTATTTATTTATTTTTTTAACCACTTCCTGTCCGGACACTTTTACCCCCTTCCTGACCAGGGCAATTTTCAGCTTTCAGCGCTATCACACTTCGAATGACAATTGCGCGGTCATGCAACACCCAAATAAATTTTTACCATTTTTTTGAAACAGATAAAGCTTTATTTTGGTGGTATTTATTCACCGATGGGATTTTTATTTTTTTTGCTATGTAAATGAAAATGTCCAAGAAGTTTGAAAAAAAGTGTTTTTTTTAAATAAAATTTTGCAAATAAATAATATTTCATCATAAATCTTGGCCAAAATGTATTCCGTTATCTTTTTATAAAAAAAAAAAAAAATCCAAATTAGTTTATAACCAAAAATTATAATTTTTAAACATTTTTTTTTACATTTTTATTTTATTTTTTTTATTTTTTATTTATTTTTTTTACATACTGTCACCCTAGCAGTACAATGTCACCATGGTGACACTACTACTTGTGGGGGGTGATGAAGATTTTTATTTTTTTTTAATTTACACTGATTGCTTTTATACCCATATAGGATGTAAAAGCAATCATTTCTCTTTCTCTCTGTCTGCATTCTTGCAGTCATTGAGAAGTACTGAGCGAGCTGTGATTGGTCACAGCTTGTCACATGGTACAAGGCTGTTGTAAATAGCCTTGTACCATGTGACCTCTGTGATCATTCACAGATTTCACACGTAGTAAGCAATGATGTCACAAGTGACATCTTGCTTACTGCTTTGCATGTGATCACTGATTGGCCAATCGGTGATCACACGATCGGGACCTCGTACAGAGGTACCGTCCGACGATCGGTGTTTCACTGTGTCTGGAGGATACAGCGGGCACCGGATCCCGGTGCTGTGCGCTCCCAGGAAGCGCGCACAAGCAGGGTGCTGGGAGGCCATTTATAAACGGCCACCCGACCCTGCCCTGCCACCGTCCGTCCGTTTATATACAGCGGCCGGTCGGGAGGTGGTTAAAGCAATAGATCAATGCTTTTTTTCATCTAATGCTTTACATTGCAGAGGAGAGATGTGGGGTCTTATTGATCCCATATCTCTCCATAAAGAGGACCTGTCACTAATTATTTCTATCACAAGGGATGCATGCATTCCTTGTGATAAGAATAAACGTGATTTAACATTTTTTCAAAGGGACAGTGAAATAAAAATAAAAAAAAAGTTCAATGTGCCCCCGTCCCTCCCGTACTCGCACATAGTGGTGAATGCATACATAGGCCACGCCCACATCTTTAAACGGTGTTCAAACCGCACACGTGAGGTATCACCACGAACGTCGGAGCAAGAGCAATAATTCTCGTACTAGACCTCTGCAACTTTACACTGCTAACCTGTAGACCTTTTTAAAACCCCACCCATGGAGATTTTTAAGTACTGCAGTTTGATCCCATTCCATGAGCGTGTACATTTTTAAAGCATGACATGTTGGGTATCTATTTACTCGCAGTAACAGCCTCTTTCATAATGTACAAAAAATTGGGGTATATATTTTTTTTTATCAGTGTATTTTTTTTAGAAAAAAAATATATAAATTTTTTAAAACTGCACGTTTCGGTCAAGTGCATTTTGAATTTTCGGTTTCTGCACCAGAATTTTAATTTCAGTGCACCACTACCCAAAAGAGATTCTAGGTGATGGGGTAACCTGTACCCCAGGGAGGATCTAGGCAGTGGGTTGGTAAGTATATCCCAGACAGGATCTAGGTGGTGAAGGGCAATACATGTACTCCAAAATAGATTCTAGGTGGTGGGGTAACCTGTACCCCAGGGAGGATCTAGGCAGTGGGTTGGTAAGTATATCCCAGACAGGATCTAGGTGGTGAAGGGCAATACATGTACCCCAAAATAGATTCTAGGTGGTGGGGTAACCTGTACCCCAGGGAGGATCTAGGCAGTGGGTTGGTAAGTATATCCCAGACAGGATCTAGGTGGTGAAGGGCAATACATGTACCCCAAAATAGATTCTAGGGTGGTGGAGTAACCTGTACCCCAGGGAGGATCTAGGCGGTGGGTTGGTAAGTATATCCCAGACAGGATCTAGGTGGTGAAGGGCAATACATGTACCCCAAAATAGATTCTAGGTGATGGGGTAACCTGTACCCCAGGGAGGATCTAGGTGCTGCGTTGTTAAGTATATCCCAGACAGGAGCTAGGTGATGAAGGGCAATACATGTACCCCAAAATAGATTCTAGGTGATGGGGTAACCTGTACCTCAGGGAGGATCTAGGCAGTGGGTTGGTAAGTATATCCCAGACAGGATCTAGTGCAGCGATATGTGTATCCCAAGTCATCATCTTGCTTACAGGGGCAATATGTGTACTCCAGGATATGTTTACAGTGGTGGCATGTGTACCCCAGGGCAGGATCTAGAAAAAGGATTGCTAAAGTCTAGGAATGGCTAGTCTGCTATTCAAGCAAGGAGCTAACACAACGTAAGAGTTGAGTGTCTTACATTTTGGGTGCGTTGGTTTCCTGCGTTCTGCGCTCTTTCCGAAGCCACACCATGTTATCAAGGAGAGGAATCTTGTGTTGGTTGCACCAAGGTCAGGCACAGCCCACTGGTTCTCCTTGTACATAGGGTGGTAGGGTAGCGTAGGTGCCCCACACATTCTCCATTCATAATAACAGTCCTAATCTCTGGAAATTCCTGTATTTAAATTTAATTTGGCAATACACATTTCGGTTGTGCAATCATTTAGGTTTTGCCACTATGTATGAGGGTCTGCTGGAGCATTGCAGTTTGTATCAGTTCAGATAGGACCTCATACATGGTCTGTGTGGTTGGTTGAGCAAACCTCCTGCCCGGGATTGAAATTTTGGCCAATAATGATTTCTCAACCTGAGTGAGATTAGGAATTGATTAAACGTGTTTCTTTAGGGTAATTGTATACACTTTTATAGGGTTCATAGTTCATGGGCCCTGGTACAGCATGGTGGCTATTGGGGACACTTCAGTGTTCAGGAATTTTTAACATTTACTCAGAGATTTGAATATGATTAAGGTGGAATCTTATCAATCCTTTCCATTGAAGTTTGTAATGATCCGGAGCTCAGTATATTGAGATATGAACCTTCTTGTTGTCTTCACGGGCTGTCCTATTCTTGCTGTGTATGGCGCACACAGGACGGAAGTGTCGTATAATTTAAGTAATGTTGTTTTTTCCCTCAGATCACCATGGTTGGGGATCTGAAGCATGGCCGTACGGTTCATTCTTTGGCCTGCCTCCTCACCCAATACCGTGTTAACCTGAGGTATGTCACACCACGCAGCTTGAGGATGCCCTCTAAGATCATCCATTTTGTGGCTTCCAAAGGAATCAAACAGGTGAGGGGTCGGAGATGGTGCTTGGGGTGTTGGGAGTACCCAAAAGGGAGCATTGGGTGTTGGGAGGGGAATTGTGATGCTAGGATTGTGGGGTGTTGGGAGGGGACAGGGAAGAAGCCTAGTGTGTTGGGAGGGGCTTGAGAAAGGAGCCCGTTGTGTTGGGCTCCTGGGAGCCTGAGCAGTCTGGATGGGCTTGGAAGGGACCACACAATATCGGGAGGAAGCCCCACAGTGTTGGTTGAATTAAGACATTTTGTCTTTTCTTTTGTGGTCATAGGAAGAGTTTGACAGCATTGAGGAGGCTCTGCCAGACACGGATGTCCTCTACATGACCCGCATACAGAAAGAACGGTTTGACAGCAAGGAGGAGTATGACCGGGTGAGTTGACCCTTTATATCCTCCCTGATATCTGGGAGTTGGTTTTGTTGCCCAGTCTTGTCAGTTGACTCCTTTTTCTCTCTTCCAGTGCTTTGGCCAGTTTATCCTCACCCCACACATCATGACCCGGGCCAAGAAGAAGATGGTGGTCATGCACCCAATGCCACGAGTTAATGAGATCAGGTGAGATATGGGTCTTGCTACTACATCCTCCATCATGTGACTTTAGAACGCTCTGCGATAGACTCAGCTAACCTTCTGCAGGCTGTGGTGCTCAAAAGAACATCTTGGTGGTGAAATGTAGGCTCTTTGGTTCAAATATCTTGATGCATATTAAGGACATTTTGAGAGCGATATAGAGAGAATTTTTGAAGTTGGGAAATGGGTGGATGAGGTATCTGGCCCCTGTAGGCTGCCTTGTCATATTAAAACACCAACTCTATTGCCCTCCCCTTGTGCAATTGTGAAGCAAAAATGGTGTTCCTGGTGCTGAGGGGAAGCAATATTACTTTTCCTGGTTCAGAGGAGACAAACTCTTTAGGATGGAGGATGACAGGATCTGGATGTTGAGCGTGAGTCTGAAGAGAGGTAGTGGAAGCTAGGGAGTAAGCTTTGGTGGAGTGGTGGGGGAAACAGGAGCTGGAGATGGCATGAGAGTGGCTATGGGTACTGGAGAGTATTTGAGTGTGGAGGAAGTATTATAGGAATTGGAGCGTGAGGTGGAGCGGTTAGAAAATCAGGGGTGGGCTTGGGTGTGGTGGAGGGGTTAGGAACTCGGGGGGTAGGGTTGAGTGTGGTGGAGGGGTTAGGAACTCTGGGGTGGGGTTGAGTGTGGTGGAGGGGTTAATGACTCTGGGGTGGGGTTGAGTGCGGTGGAAGGGTTAGGAACTCTGGGGTGGGATTGAGTGCACTACATGGGTTAGCAACTCTGGGGTGGGGTTGAGTGCGGTGTAGGGGTTAGCAACTCTGGGGTAGGGGTTGAGTGCGGTGCAGGGGTTAGCGACTCTGGGGTGGGGTTGAGTGCGGCGCAGGGGTTAGGGACTCTGGGGTAGGGTTGAGTGCGAAGCAGGGGTTAGCGACTCTGGGGTGGGGTTGAGTGCGGCGCAGGGGTTAGCGACTCTGGAGTGGGGTTGAGTGCGGCGCAGGGGTTAGCGACTCTGGGGTGGGGTTGAGTGCGGCGCAGGGGTTAGCGACTCTGGAGTGGGGTTGAGTGCGGCGCAGGGGTTAGCGACTCTGGGGTGGGGTTGAGTGCGGCGCAGGGGTTAGCGACTCTGGGGTGGGGTTGAGTGCGGCGCAGGGGTTAGCGACTCTGGGGTGGGGTTGAGTGCGGCGCAGGGGTTAGCGACTCTGGGGTGGGGTTGAGTGCGGCGCAGGGGTTAGCGACTCTGGGGTGGGGTTGAGTGCGGCGCAGGGGTTAGCGACTCTGGGGTGGGGTTGAGTGCGGCGCAGGGGTTAGCGACTCTGGGGTGGGGTTGAGTGCGGCGCAGGGGTTAGCGACTCTGGGGTGGGGTTGAGTGCGGCGCAGGGGTTAGCGACTCTGGGGTGGGGTTGAGTGCGGCGCAGGGGTTGCGACTCTGGGGTGGGGTTAAGTGTGTGGAAAAAAAAAATGTATATGAACTTGTTCTTGAATTGGGTCTTGTAAGAGTAATTATGGGATTAAATATCTGTAGTGAATTGAAAAAAATTTTAACAATTCCTTGCATTACCGATTGTTTCATTCCATTATACTGATTGTGGTTTTGGGTTTTTTTTCTTTGTTTTTTTCCTCCTTCAGCTTTGAAGTAGATTCGGATCCTCGCGCCGCCTACTTCCGCCAGGCTGAGAATGGTATGTTCGTACGTATGGCGCTACTGGCCACGGTCCTGGGGAAGTATTGATGCCCCGGAATGGTTGCACCCAATGTGGACCTCTGAGACTGCACTCCAGGGAAAAGAACCAAAGAGAAGCCTCCAGCTCTTGACCAACTTCTGGACTTTGTAGCATTCCCAAACTAGATGCACTACTCAACCTCCCAACTCCATTCACCCCATAACGCATTCAATGCTTAGTGCTGCTGCTGTCTACATGGGTTGTGGGGCTTATGGTCTGGCTGGTGGGAAGAGCTTGGCAGCTTCCCCATTTGGTAGTTATATTCGCTGTGCTGTGACTTAGTCTGACTTCATTATGGGACACTCACCTGACACTCCAAAATGGCTTTGACCTTTTAATAAATGATGATTGCAATAGCAAAGCTTATAAAGAGGTGGGGATGACAAGTCTATAACCGGTATTAGAATTTAAAGGAAATGATTCCAGAAGCACAAGGGGTTGGAAAAGCAGTCATGGAATGGTTAGAAAATCTTTCAAAAAAGACAAATGTATACAATTGTGTAACCAGACTCTCAGAATACAAAGCCCACATACTGAGAATGATTGATATAGGGACAGAACACTCCAGAAAAAACATGTTCCTAATTCTGTCCCTGTTCAAAGCGACAGAACACTGGAGATATGAGAGGGACATTCTTGTCTCCAGTTTTATAGGGACCCAACATTTCAGAAATGAGAGAAAGGTCTCTTACTCGGTCCACAATCAACACCATAACTCTGTCCTTGATCAGCTTCCCAACTCTGTCCCCAATCCTCTCATGAAGGATCTAGCACTAGCTTGTCCTCTTTCTCCAATCATAAGGACAGAACACTCAAATAAGAGATGGAGGTCCCCAACTCTGTCCCCGTTCAGCCTCTGATGTTCCTGATCATTTCACGAAGCGTATAGCACTAGCATGTCATCTTTCTCCAATCATAGTGACAGAACAGTCTGGAAATGAGATAAAGGTTTGTAACCTTGTCCCCCTGGTCAGCTCCCGAACTCTGTCCCTGATCATTTCATGAAGTGTAGAGCAGAAATCTGTCATTGTTCCTCAATCGTAGGAACAGAAAACCCTGGAAATGAGAAAGAGGTCCCAAACTCTGCCCACAATCAGCTTTCTAACTCTGTCCCTGATAATCTCATGAAGCAGGGGCGGACTGACAACTCATGGGGCCCCCGGGCAATAGGGGATCATGGGGCCCCTGTGTCCTTGCCCAAACTCAAAAAGCCTATGAAAAAGGTACCAGGGGCATCTCATGGGGCCCTCCCTACTGACCCCGGGCCCTCAGGCAGTGCCCGAGTTTCCAAATGGTCAGTCTGCCCCTGTCATGAAGTGTTCATTACTAACCTGACTTCCCCCGATCATAGGGACAGAACACTGGAAATAAAAGGTAAAGGTTCTTTACAAGAGGGTGACTGCCCTACTTCTGAACCCATTCTCAAGGACATATCACTGGAAATAAAGGGTAAAGGTTCTTTACAAGAGGGTGACTGCCCTACTTCTGAACCCATTCACAAGGACATAACACTGGAAATAAAGGGTAAAGGTTCTTTACAAGAGGGTGACTGCCCTACTTCTGAACCCATTCACAAGGACATATCACTGGAAATAAAGGGTCTTTACAAGAGGGTGACTGCCCTACTTCTGAACCCATTCACAAGGACATAACACTGGAAATAAAGGGTAAAGGTTCTTTACTCTGTTCCCAATCAACATCTTGACTGTCCCCGATCATTTCCATTCATGGGAATGGGTCATGGTGGAATTAAGAGATAGTTGGGGACCTCTATGTCCACAATCAGCTTCCTACTTCTGACCCCAATAATTTATTGAAGCTTGTAGCACCAGACCGCCATCATTCCTCAATCATAGGGACTGAACACATGGAAAATAGGAGGTGGAGGTCCCCAACTCTGTCCCAGATCATCTTTCTAACTTGGTCTCCATTCAGTTTCTGAACTGCCCCTGGCCAGCATTGCTTCTCTTTCCCAGATAATCTTCCGGACTCTGCCCACAGTGGGTCTTCTAACTCTGTCCCCGATTGGCTTCCCGGATCTTTCTCCATGAGTCGTCCCGGGTCTGTCCCCGATCGCCTTTTCTGGAAATAAGACAGAGGTCCCTAGCTCCCTCCCTTTTCTGCTTCCCAGCTCTGTCCCCGATCGGCTCTGCTGCAAATAAAACAGAGGTCCTTAGCTCCCTTCTTGTTCAGCTTTATAACTCTGTCCCTGACCAGCTTCACGGCTCGGTCTCCCTGATTGGCTTTTCTGGAAATAAGACCAGAGGTCCCTAGCTCCCCACCTCTTCAGCTTCCTAACTCTGTCCTGATCGGCTTTCGGACTCAGTCCCTAGCTCCTTCCCTCTTAAGCTTTCTAACTCTGTCCCAATCGGTCCCCAATCAGCTTTCCAACTCGGTCCCTGATCGGCTTTTCTTGAACCAAGACTAAAAGTACCTAGCTCCCTCCCTGTTCGGTTTCCTAACTCTGTCCCGATCGGCTTTCTGACTCGGTCCCTGATCAGCTTTTCAGGAAATAAGACCAGAGGTCCCTAGCTCCCTCTCCAACTTCCCAACTGTCCCAATCGGTCCCTGATCGGCTTTTCTTGAACTAAGACCAAAGGTCCCTAGCTCCCTCCCTTTTCGGTTTCCTAAATCTGCCCCGATCGGCTTTCTGACTTGGTCCCTGATCAGCTTTTCAGGAAATAAGACCAGAGGTCCCTAGCTCCCTCCCTCTTCAGCTTCCTAACTCTGTTCCAATCGGTCCCTGATCAGCTTCCTGACTTGGTCTCCCTGATCTGCTTTTCTGGAAATAAGACCAGAGGTCCCTAGCTCCCTCTCCAGCTTCCTAACTCTGTCCCAATCGGTCCCTGATTGGCTTTTCTTGAACTAAGACCAAAGGTCCCTAGTTCCCTCCCTGTTCGGTTTCCTAACTCTGTCCCGATCAGCTTTCTGACTTGGTCCCTGATCAGCTTTTCAGGAAATAAGACCAGAGGTCCCTTAGCTCCCTTCCTCTTCAGCTTCCGAACTCTGTTCCAATCGGTCCCTGATTGGCTTTTCTGGAAATAAGACCAGAGGTCCCTAGCTCCCTCCCTTTTCGGTTTCCTAACTCTGTCCCGATCAACTTTCTGACTTGGTCCCTGATCAGCTTTTCTGGAAATAAGACCAGAGGTCCCTAGCTCCCTCCCTGTTCGGTTTCCTAACTCTGTCCCGATCGGCTTTCTGACTTGGTCCCTGATCAGCTTTTCTGGAAATAAGACCAGAGGTCCCTAGCTCCCTCTCTCTTCAGCTCTCCTAACGCTGTCCCCAATCTTCTCCTTGATAGACTTCCTGACTTTATCCCCAATAATTTTCTAAAACAGTACAGTACTAGCCTGTCTTCATTCCCCGATCATAAGGACAGAACACTCCAGAGTTAAGGGATAAAGGTTTCCTAGTCTATCCCCTATCAACATCATAATTGTATATAGCACAAATCTGCCATCGATCCCAGCTTCTGAGGACAGACCCCTGGAAATAGGACATGGGGTCCCGAACTATCTCTGGTCGGCTTCCTAACTCAGTCCCAATCAGTTCATGAAGCGAATAGCATTAGCCAGTCATCGTTCCCCTGGTCATGGAGAATCCGAAAATCCCTTTCATTCGATTTTCAAAACATTTTATTCAAAGTGTGCTTTTCATGTATCTCTTTGATACTGGTGGTAGGACCCTGATACTGGTGGTAGGACCCTCAATGTCACTATCATTGGATGTTGAGTCAATGTACTTTGTTGGCCTGTTGTAACGGTATGAGTACTTTTTGCACATTTACAATTCCTTAATGGCGGTTGACATCCAATCTTCCTTGTCATGTATTTTGGTCAGTGTTTTTTACACTTGCCCCAATTTGGGTAAACCATCTCAGTATCCTACTTGGTCACAGCATAGTTAGTGTAAGTGGGAGCAACCAATGAGAATCGGCCAGTTCCCTCCAGCCGACCGGATCCACCTTGTTTTTAAATGAAGATGTGGATATTTAGCGGTCCTTGATGTAGACGGCTCCGTGTCTGCATGTTCGTAGAAATCAGTCGCTGGTTGTCCTTTTTAATACTTCACTCTTCTCTGTTTTATTCTGATCACTGGGGAATGGGGAGTGTTCATGAAGGGGGCCCCTCCAAATCAAGCTATGGGTGGGGGGGCCCCTTTTGCTCTTCAGTGGTCTTCTGATGGAGATGGTGGAGCTTTCTGGAGGGAACTCTTTTATAATGTGAAGGTACAGGGAATGCTTGTTTATCCTTGTTTTCTAAATAAACTGAAATGCGCACAATATTTTCTGGCTCGTGTCATTAATTCTGATATATACAGATCACGGAGGAGGAGAGAATCCTGGAGCTGGAGTTGAAATGACAGGCATCCCTAGCAGTTTACTGCACTGGGTGTATAAACTATGTGATCTAGCATACTTAAAGTGGAGTTCCACCTGAACAAAAAAGTCAGCAGCTACAAAAACTAGCTGCTAACTTTTAAAATACAGCCACTTACCCGTCCCTCGATCTCGTGGTGTCCTCACCCCGGCTGGCCCATCAGCACCATGGCAACTCATGATGCTGATCCGGGGGGAAACTATTCCTGTCAGCCTTGTAACAGAAGGAAGACTCCTCCATGCCTACAGGAAGCCTTTGTCCCCAGGGCAACCACTCCTGATCCTGGACCTAGAGTGGTGTTGGTTACACTCTAGGTCCAGGATCAGGGGTGGCCGGGAGGGTTGGCTGCCCTGGGTGCAGAGGCTTACTGTAGGGATGGGGCATCTTCCTTCTGTTACAAGGCTGACAGGAAGTTTGCCCTGGATCAGCATCATGAGTAGCCATGGTGCTGATGGACTAGCCATCAGCGCCAGAACCACCAACACTCTAGGTCCAGGATCAGTGGTGGCTGCCTTGGGCGCAGAGGCTTACTGTTTGGATGTGGGTGCCTTCCTTCTGTTACAAGGTTGACAGGAATAGCGACGGCGGCAGTGATTTTGATAAGTGATTGGCTGTTGGGTGTACAATCTCCTAACATTGCACATCATGAATAAGAAGGTTGGGGGGGTGAGAGCGCAGTTTGGCATCTTTGCCTTTGGTGCAGGATGACCTTGTCCTGTCACTGACCAGGACAAGCATGGCTCTGATCCAAGGCAGGTGGCAGTCAGAAGTTGGAAGTCCACCCTCTGGCATGCTGCTGGAGCCAGGTGGCAATCAGGAGAAGTTGAAAGCCCACCTCCCACCCTCTGGCATGCTGTTGGAGCCAGGTGGCAATCGGGAGAAGTTGGAAGTCCACCTCCCACCTTCTGGCATGCTGTTGGAGCCAGGTGGCAATCGGGAGAAGTTGGAAGTCCACCTCCCAACCTCTGGCATGCTGCTGGAGCCAGGTGGCAATCAGGAGAAGTTTAAAGCCCACCTCCCACCCTCTGGCATGCTGTTGGAGCCAGGTGGCAATCAGGAGAAGTTGGAAGTCCACCTCCCACCCTTTGGCATGCTGCTGGAGCCAAAAGGTGATGTGGGTACTTTGTGATTGGGGGCGGGCTGTGTCACTGGGCTTTGTGATGGGGGGGTGTGGGGGGGGGTATCTTGTACAGGGTCAACTCTGATGTAATGAGAAGCTCAAGTAAAGGAGGGCCTATGACATGAGGATGGAACCTCTATGTGATGGGAGGCTTCTGACATGAAGGTAATGTCATCAAGACAGTTACTGTGCATAGTCCCAGACTCTGGTTTCCCTTGATAAGTGACATTACATTTTAGACTGGGGTGCCTTGAGATTTTGCATACTTGAGAAACACTGGTTTAGGTTATGATGAAATCCTCCAAAGTCTGCTTTGTAGATCCGTGCACTTGCTTTACTTTTCGGAAAGGGGCTAATTCCTACAAGGTTCGTTTGGGCAAGGCTTGGTCATTGGTTGGCTTTGCTGCCACCAGGGACTTTTCAAATCAAATCAGCATTAAAATGACCTCCTGCTTTGGTGGCAATCAGGGAATTCACCCCTTTTCCTCAATGTGAGGTGTCAGGTGACCCCACCTTTTAGAATGCTCTACCCTTCTCTCTGGTTCTTGGTCCTTCTCTGCTGCCGACTCTATTGCTAAGAGTCTGGACTTTGGGTATGACCCCTCTGTAATGAGGATGTAGGGGTACAACCCCTCTGTAATGAAGATATCTGGGTGCTATTCGGAAACGAAAACCTGAGCATGTGCTGAAATGGAGACTGTAAAATAAAAATGTGCATGTGCTGAGGAAAAAACGTGGCAGTTTCCAATATTTTACATGGCTGTGTTTGTTGCACCAACATTTGCGTCAGCTTGAACTTTCACTCACCTGCTGCCAGAACTGGCACCTAATGCCCTATAGAAGGAGAGTGGCTACTCTCAGACTCTACTGGATGAGTTTTAGCTACCAGTATTCCTTGCTCCTGTGTTCATTGGACTACCTAATATAGACCCGATTTGCCTCTGGACTTCCCTGTTGTTTGATCTCTGGTTTTGACTTCGGCTTGCTCTAAGGACTCTGCTTCTCTTCTTCTGCCATGCATGATTCGGCTTGCTCTTGTCTACTCTCCTGTTGCTTCACTAGACCAGTGTATGGACCTCTCTCTGTTCCTGACTACACTCCTGCCTACTCCCTGGCTTGCTTCCTGTGTCTTAACTTCTACTGCCATCCTGATTATGTTTCGTCAGTCCATTTCTGCTGGCCTGATCCTGGTCCTTCCTTGGGTGCCACCTTACTTAGGGTCGCTGCCCTGGTCCTGCTCCTTCCTTGGGTTCCACCTTGCTTGTGGTTGCTGCCCTGGTCCTTCCTTTGGGTGCCACCTTGCTTGTGGTCGCTGCCCTGGTCCTGCTCCTTCCTTGGGTGCCACCTTGCTTGTGGCCACTGCCCTGGTCCTGCTCCTTCCTTTGGGTGCCACCTTGCTTGTGGTCGCTGCCCTGGTCCTACTCCTTCCTTGGGTGCCACCCTGCTTGTGGTCGCTGCCCTGGTCCTGCTCCTTCCTTGGGTGCCACCTTGCTTGTGGTTGCTGCCCTGGTCCTGCTCCTTCCTTTGGGTGCCACTTTGCTTGTGGTCACTGCCCTGGTCCTGCTACCTCACCAGGGGCAACTGAGGTCCTGCCATCAGTCCTGACAGACCAGCTGATGACTATCCGGTTGATTGTACTGCAAGCAACTTCCAGTAGATCTACCTAAATGGTACCCATGCTTCTTTGAGCCTAGCACTCCCTGTTCTTGCCTTCACGGGTGCTTTGCACTTAGCCGCAAGAGAAGCACTCTTGTGAAATCAGCCTCTGACCAGGTATGTGACAGAGGACATGGTGATAGGACCCCTCTCTGAATACTTGGGAAAATAACCTCTCAGTAATGAGGATATAGGGATGTTGACTCCCCTCTGTCATGAAGACCTGGGTATTCGATCCCTCTCTAATAAAGACTTTGGAATATGACCCCTCTGTAATGAGGATACAAACGCTCTGTATATGAGACATGATGATGTGACCTCTCTGTAATGAGGATATGGTGATATGACCCCTTTGTAAGGCCTGATGTCTCTGTGTCCAAACTGAAAGTTTCTATCACAATGCCTAAAAACAAGTGAACATTCGCTCCGGGGCTCCATGGCCCATGATATGCAAAAACAATATAGAATTCGTCTCGGATACAAATGTGTTTATTAACAAGTCACAAATAATGGTACAGAAATTTAGAAAATGATGTAAGAAGAGAGGAAACAATTTGAGACTCTAAGGCTTCCTCAGTGTCCTCCGTGGCCTCCGTGATGCTTCTTGAGGAGTGGCTGTAAGAGAATTGAGATTGTTGCCATCAGTACGTGTCCATGGCTTCCCATCCCCTCTATACACCCGAGTACTCGACCTCCAATCTCCTGTATACACCCAAGTACTTGACCTCCAATCTCCTGTATACACCCAAGTACTTGACCTTCAGTCTACTCTTTACACCCAAGTACTTGACATCCAGCCGCCTCTATACCCACAGTACTTGAGCTCCAGTCTCCTGTATACACCCAAGTACTCGAGCTCCAGTCTCCTGTATACACCCAAGTACTCGACCTCCAGTCTCCTGTATACACCCATGTACTCGACCTCCAGTCTCCTGTATACACCCATGTACTCGACCTCCAGTCTCCTGTATACACCGAAGTACTTGGCCTCCAGTCTCCTGTATACACCCAAGTACTTGACCTCCAGCCTTCTCTATACATCCAAGCTCTCAACCTCTAGTCTTCTCTATACAACCAAGTAATTGATCTCCAGCCGCCTCTATACGCACAGTACTCGATCTCCAGTCTCCTCTATACACCCAAGTACTCTACCTTCAGTCTACTCTGTACACCCATATACTTGACTTCTGGTCTTCTCTATACACCCAAGTACTTGACTTCCAGCTACCTCTATACCCACAGTACTTGACCTCCAGTCACCTCTATATATCCAAGTACTCGACCTTCAGTCTACTCTGTACACCCACATATTGGACCTCCAATCTACTCTATATACCCAAGTACTCGACCTCCCAGTCTCCTTTATACAACCAAGTACTCGACTTTCCAGTCTCCTTTATACAACCAAGTACTCGACCTCCCAGTCTCCTTTATACAACCAAGTATTCGGCCTCCCAGTCTCCTCTGTACAACAAAGTACTCGACCTCCCAGTCTCCTCTATACAACAAAGTACTTGACCTCCCAGTCTCCTCTATACAACCAAGTACTTGTCCTCCCAGTCTCCTCTATACAACCAAGTATGAGAGCACCCAGTCTCCTCTATACAACCAAGTACTCGACCTCCCAGTCTCCTCTGTACAAACAAGTATGAGAGCTCCCAGTCTCCTCTGTACAAACAAGTATGAGAGCACCCAGTCTCCTCTATACAACCAAGTACTCGACCTCCCAGTCTCCTCTATACAACCAAGTGCTCGACCTCCCAGTCTCCTCTATACAACCAAGTATGAGAGCACCCAGTCTGAGTGGCCACATGTGGACCTATAATACCACACAGCTTTCAGTTCATGCACCTGATAGTTGGCGTTCCTTGAAACACTTGAAAATGCACTGGCTGTTCTCTGTTTTCTTTATTTTGATCCAGTGGATTTTTGAACCTAGAACAGCTGATATGTTTTGGGGGTTCAGACACTTCCCCTTTAGGACTACAGTACAACGTTTAGTCCTGAGGAGGAAGGTTGCCTGAATTCCTGAAAGACATTGGCTGTTCTATGTTTTCTTATGTGTTTTGGGGGTTCAGGCACCCTTCACACCTTCATCAGGGCTATACGTTGTAGTTCTGAAGGGGGAGTGGTTGAACCCCCCCCCAAACATGTTGGCCCAAAACAAGAACAAAAATAGAGCAACCAATGTATTTCAGGGGTTCAGACCTTTCCGCTTCATCAGTGCTATACATTGTATTGTAGTCCTGAAGGGGGAGTGGTTGAACCCCCCCAAACATGTTGGCCCAAAACAAGAAAAAAAAAAATAGAACAACCAATGTGTTTCAGAGATTCAGACTTTCCTTCTGCTTCTTCAGGGCTATATATTGTATTGTAGTCCTGATGGGGAGTGATTGAACCCCCACCCAAACATGTTGGCCCAAAACAAGAAAAAAAATAGAGCAACCACTGCGTTTCAGGGGTTCAGACCTTCCTTCTACTTCATCAGTGCTATACATTGTATTGTAGTCCTGAAGGGGGAGTGGTTGAACCCCCTCAAACATGTTGGCCCATTACAAGAAAAAAATAGAGCAACCAATATTTTTAAGGGGTTCAGTGCTCCGTACTTATGGAGGTGGAGTGTCTGAACCCCCCAAAAATGCATTGGCTGTTCTGTTTTCCTATGATCCAAAACATTTTTGGGGTTCAGGCTTGCCACCTTCAGCACTACAACACAATGTATAGCCAAAATGAATTGGATTGAAATGAAAACAAGTAATGCATTTCAGGGGTTCAGACACCCTCAATTCTTTGGAGCTACAGTCGTCTGAACCCCCCAAAACATTGCTCTCTTATGAGCCATCGCATTTCTCCCCAGCAATAACCTTGGCAGAAGATAAAATCGTATCCAAGAGCATCCAAAATAAAACAAGAGGTTTTGTCTGGAGTTGGCCAATATACGAGAGAAGTCAAGTTTCGTGCCAGTGGTGGGAGCACTTAGGGTGTTTCTATTGGTAGATGCAGAGCACATGTCCAGGAGATGAAAACCTTTGAATGCTTTGAGCACGGACTGTGTACCTGTAGTAGTCATCTAGATCTTCCCCCCCCCCCCACCACCACCTGTACAACTCCTCAGCATATATTGGCACCATATCAGTGATTAAAACCACTGATCATGGGTAATCCTTCATGGAACTCTACTGGAGTCCCTTCATCCTGAGTTTCCCCGTACTCTGATGTCACAGCATTATATCTCACCATACAGATCATGCAAAGCAGCAAGTAGGACAGGATCAGTGATGTCATCACCAGGAGGGCCACGCCCCATCCAGGGACACCTGCCAGCAACAGAGAAGTAGGTGAGTTCCTGATAACCTCTGATACCCAAATACTCCCCATCACGGTCCCCCTTTGAACCCCTTCAGAGTTTCAATCTGAGTGCCCTGTTGGGTCATTGTCCTCCTATCAGAACCCCCCCCCATCCCATACCTCAAGGTTCCCATCAGTTTCTCCCTTACACTAGGGTTCCAGTAAGGGTTCCCACTTACATCATGGGTCCCTGTCGGAGTCACCCTTTACATCAGAGACTATAGGTTGATCTAAACACCCGTGGAAGACCTTTGTGAGTGCCTGCTGACCCTTTGTGCAGGCTGGAGAAAATATGGAAGTTGGCTGGATCTGGCCTAGATTGGAAACCTGATGAAGTGGGAATGGCTGACCCACTGCTGTGTCACCTTGCAATGAAGGGGGGGGCTCTCTTCTGTTCATGTCACCTTACAATGGGGGGGGAGACTCTCTTCTGTCCATGTCACCTTACAATGGGGGGGGGACTCTCTTCTGTTCATGTCACCATGCAATCGGGGGGGGGAGACTCTCTTCTGTCCATGTCACCTTACAATGGGGGGGGGGGACTCTCTTCTGTTCATGTCACCATGCAATCGGGGGGGGGGAAGACTCTCTTCTGTCCATGTCACCTTACAATGGGGGGGAAGACTCTCTTCTGTCCATGTCACCATGCAATGGGGGGGAAGACTCTCTTCTGTTCATGTCACCATGCAATGGGGGGGGAAGACTCTCTTCTGTCCATGTCACCATGCAATGGGGGGGAAGACTCTCTTCTGTCCATGTCACCATGTAATGGGGGGGGGGAAGACTCTCTTCTTTCCATGTCACCATGCAATGGGGGGGAAGACTCTCTTCTTTCCATGTCACCATGCAATGGGGGGGAAGGCTCTCTTCTGTCCATGTCACCATGCAATGGGGGGGAAAACTCTCTTCTGTCCATGTCACCATGTAATGGGGGGGAAGACTCTCTTTTGTCCATGTCACCATGCAATGGGGGGGAAGGCTCTCTTTTGTCCATGTCACCTTGCAATGGGGGGGGGGGAGACTCTCTTCTGTATGTCACCATGTAATAGGGGGGAAGACTCTCTTCTTTCCATGTCACCATGCAATGGGGGGGAAGACTCTCTTCTGTCTGTTACCCTGACATGGGAGGGGCATAATCCTTTGTGAGGGTTGCCCAGTATCAAGAGGGTCGGACTCCCTTCTGCCTGCGTCACCCTAAAGTGGGAGGAGACCATAAATCCTTTCTTTCATTATTACCCTGCGGTGGGCAGGGCAGTTGTTTGATGTACGTACCAGTGGTTGTGTTGGTTTGAGCATCTATGGTTGGAGGAGAGAGGAGGAAGGTCGTATTTCATTGGTCCAGATGATTTCACATGAGACAAATAAACAGAAGATTAGGCATAGGAATCATTTATATATATATATATATATATATATACATATACATATACACACACACATATATATACACACACATATATATATATACACACACACTATATTGCCTGCATGCTTTGCTGGGTTTTTTTGCCTTCCTCTGGATCAACTGTGGGTGTCGGATTATAACTTTTTTTTTTGTAATGGTTGAACTGGATGGACTTGTGTCTTTTTTCAGCCAGACTAACTAAGTAATTAATTAAAACGTTCTAAAAGAACATAACCTAATTTAAAAAGAATCCAAAACAAATCATACAATAAAGAATATAATATAGAAAGTTTACCTAATATGCTATAAAAAAAAACCTAATGTAATCTAAAATGACATGCAAATAATATGAAGGCGATTTCACCCATGGGGGAATGCCGACACCTCTAAAAACAGGGCAACATATAACTAAACAGCTCAGCGTGGGATTTTTTTAGGCATTTGCTATGAGCGTACACACACATATGTAAAATCAAATCAATTTATTGTGCGCAGTAAATAGTTACTTTTTTTTGTTATTGTACATATAAAAAGATAAACAATACAGAAATGCTGACACTATATACACTCAGACAATGTCGGTGTACGTTACGTTTCTGTTATCCCACAAATCCTAAGATAAATATATAGCTCAAATGTATCATTCAGCAAGTAAGGGTGTAGGATATACTCGACGCGGTTTGAAACTTTGTTCACTAACTGAGACGTGACCCTGTGTAATATATATATATATATATATATATATATATATATATATATATATATATATATATATATTCTGCATGTTGAAATACATTTTTTATATGTTACAAAATAAATGAAAAATATTTTAAATATACTTGTAAATGCATTCCAAAGATGTAGATTCAATGTATTTGTTAAAGACATAAAGTATATTTGAGAATGTATTTTTAAAAATATGTTTTGTGATAAAAATGCATTTCAACATACAGTATATATATATATATATATATATATATATATATATATATATATTTCTTGACATATATTGAATACGGCCAAAATTGTAGTATTTTAAATATATGTCAATATATTTGTGAAGAATATTTTTAAAATATATTTAAAATAAAAGTGTAACACTAATATAAAAAAAAAATCTAAGAAATAATGTAACATAAAATAATATCATAGAAAAAAAATACAATACTACTAATATAAAATAATAAAAATAATGTAACATAGAATGATATCATATACAAATGTAATACTACTAGTATAAAAGAAAATAATAAAAAATGTAAAAAAATGTAACATAGAATGGTATCATATAAAGATGTAACACTAATATATATATAAAAATCTATGAAATAATGTAACGTAAAATGATATCATAGAAAAAACATAATGCTACTAACATAAAAGAAAATAATAAAAAAATGTAAAATAATGTAACATAGAATGATATCATATACAAATGTAATACTACTAGTATAAAAGAAAATAATAAAAAATGTAAAAAAATGTAACATAGAATGATATCATATAAAGATGTAACACTAATATATATATAAAAATCTATGAAATAATGTAACATAAAATGATATCATAGAAAAAGCATAATGCTGCTAACTAATATAAAATAATAAAAAAATGTAAAATAATGTAACACAGAATGGTATCATATAAAGATGTAACACTAATATATATAAAAAAATCTCTGAAATAATGTAACGTAAAATGATATCATAGAAAAAACATAATGCTACTAATATAAAAGAAAATAATAAAAAAAATGTAAAATAATGTAACAAAGAATGATATATAAAGATGTAACACTAATATATATAAAAAAATCTATGAAATAATGTAACATAAAATGATATCATAGAAAAAAACATAATGCTACTAACTAATATAAAAGAAAATAATAAAACAAAATGAAAAATAATGTAACATAGAATGATATCATATAAAGATGTAACACTAATATATATTAAAAAAATCTCTGAAATAATGTAACATAAAATGATATCGTAGAAAAAAACATAATGCTACTAACTAATATAAAAGAAAATAATAAAACAAAATGTAAAATAATGTAACATAGAATGATATCATATAAAGATGTAACACTAATATATATTAAAAGAATCTCTGAAATAATGTAACATAAAATGATATCGTAGAAAAAACCTAATACTACTAACTAATATAAAAGAAAATAATAAAAAAAATGTAAAATAATGAAATAATGTAACATAAAATGATATCATAGAAAAAACATAATACTACTAATATAAAATAAAATAAAAAAAATGTAAAATAATGAAATAATGTAACATAGAATGATATCATCTAAAAATGTAATATGTATATATATATATATATATATATATATGTTACATTTTTATATGATATCATTTTATGTTACATTATTTATATATATATCTATGATATATATATCTCTATGATATAATGTAACATAAAATGATATCATAGAAAAAACATAATACTACTAACTATTATAAAAGAAAATAATAAAAAAAATGTAACATAGAATGATATCAAATACAAATGTAACACTAATGTAAAGCAAATCTATGAAATAATGTAACATAAAATGATATAATATAAAAATGTAATACTACTAATAGAAAATAAAATAATAAAAAAAGTAAAATAATGTAACATAGAATATTATATAAAGATGTAACACTAATATAAAAAAAATAAAAAATCTATGAAATAATGTAACATGAAATGATATCATAGAAAAAATGTATTACTACTAATATAAAAGAAAATAATAAAAAAAATGTAAAATAATGTAACATAGAATGATATCATATAAAAATGTAACACTAATATAAAAATAAATCTATGAAATAATGTAACATAAAATGATATCATAGAAAAAATGTACTACTAACAAATATAAAAGAAAATATTAGAAAAAAAATATAGAACGATATCATCTAAAAATGTATTTTTCTTTTTATAATCTAAAATTTGATCTCCTCCTGCCCCAAGAATCTGTCCAGTTGTCCCAGCCTCCACTTACCCCAGGAATCTGTCCAGACATCCTGTCCCCCCCTGTTCCCGCAGTCCCAGGAATCTGTCCAGACATCCCGCCCCCCCTGTCCCTGCAGTCCCAGGAATCTGTCCAGACATCCCGCCCCCCCATCCCCGCAGTCCCAGGAATCTGTCCAGACATCCCGCCCCCCCATCCTCGCAGTCCCAGAAATCTGTCCAGACATCCCGCCCCCCCCTGTCCCCGCAGTCCCAGGACTCTGGTACTCTCACCTGCCCCCTGCAGACTCAGGAGGAGACATACAGCCAGCAGAGCCATGGCGGCGGCAGATTTGGTGTGTTTGGTGTCCATGGTTGAGGTTGGTTGAGCTGCTGCGACTCTTGTTGCTCGGGTTGTCGGTGGCTTGTGATCCAGGCTGACCTCTGCCTAATGTATATATACCCCGGTCCCGAGCACACTCACCCCGTTTACAGGCGATGAGCTGGATGGTCCCGGGTGACATATCCTCCGGTTATGAGGGACTAATAGAAGAATTAGTGTGGTAAGAGAAGGAGGGGTGACATTTATGGAGGCCGTCATACGTGTTACACGGGATATTTAACGACAACAGTCAAGGGCCGTCGGAACATGAAAGAGAAGAAGATTATGACTTCATCCTTAAATCAACTCATCCGACGAGTGACTCCGCCGCGCTCCGTAATGCCTTTAATTTGCGCACATGCCGGCCGTGCCGAGAATTGCTGACGGTTCTTTCGGTCTTCTACCCGAGACTTCTGATCATATCATACAACCCAAAGCCATGAGCTGACAACAACCCGTCATGGATGATACAAATTCTTTTTTGTTACTTTTTTGTTTTGCTCTTTTTATATCACCGGCCTTTATATTTCTCTCCACGTTTACATGCAGACCAAGCTGGCCAGCGAGGTTATGGGGGATGGGACAAACCATAGAACACTGCCGGGGGATGGGGGGGGGGTCTACAGTGGTCAGCTTTTTCATATGGTTTAATCTTTGTCTGATATCAATGTTCTTCCTGTGCCTAGGCACTCCTGATATCTATGTTCTTCCTGTGCCTAGGCACTCCGGATATCAGTGCACTTCCTATGCCTAGGCACTCCTGATATCAGTGCACTTCCTGTGCCTAGGCACTCCTGATATCAATGTTCTTCCTGTGCCTACGCACTCATGATATCAATGTTCTTCCTGTGCCTACGCACTCCTGATATCAATGTTCTTCCTGTGCCTAGGCACTCCTGATATCAGTGCACTTCCTATGCCTAGGCACTCCTGATATCAATGTTCTTCCTGTGCCTAGGCACTCCTGATATTAGTGTACTTCTTGTGCCTAGGCTCTCCTGATATCAGTGCACTTGTTGTGCCTAGGCACTCCTGATATCAATGTTCTTCCTGTGCCTAGGCACTTCTGATATCAGTGCACTTCCTGTGCCTAGGCACTCCTGATATCAGTGCACTTCCTGTGCCTAGGCACTCCTGATATCAGTGCACTTCCTATGCCTAGGCACTCCTGATATCAATGTTCTTCCTGTGTCTAGGCAGTCTTGATATTAGTGCACTTTTTGTGCCTAGACTCTCCTGATATCAGTGCACTTCCTATGCCTAGGCACTCCTGATATCAATGTTCTTCCTGTGCCTAGGCAGTCCTGATATCAGTGCACTTCCTGTGCCTAGGCAGTCCTGATATCAATGTTCTTCCTGTGCCTAGGCACTCCTGATATTAGTGCACTTTTTGTGCCTAGGCTCTCCTGATATCAGTGCACTTGTTGTGCCTAGGCACTCCTGATATCAATGTTCTTCCTGTGCCTAGGCACTTCTGATATCTGTGCACTTCCTGTGCCTAGGCACTCCTGATATCAGTGCACTTCCTGTGCCTAGGCACTCCTGATATCAGTGCACTTCCTATGCCTAGGCACTCCTGATATCAATGTTCTTCCTGTGCCTAGGCAGTCCTGATATCAGTGCACTTCCTGTGCCTAGGCACTCCTGATATCAGTGCACTTCCTATGCCTAGGCACTCCTGATATCAATGTTCTTCCTGTGCCTAGGCAGTCCTGATATCAGTGCACTTCCTGTGCCTAGGCAGTCCTGATATCAATGTTCTTCCCTTGCCTAGGCACTCCTGATATTAGTGCACTTTTTGTGCCTAGACTCTCCTGATATCAGTACATGTTTTGTGCCTAGGCACTCCTGATATCAATGTTCTTCCTGTGCCTAGACATTTCTAATATCAGTGTACTCCTGTGCCTGGGCACTCCTGATATCAGTGTACTTTTTGTGCTTAAGCACTCCTGATATCAATGTCTTTCCTGTGTCTAGGCTCTCCTGATATCAGTGCACTTTTTGTGCCTAGGCACTCCTGATATCTGTGCACTTTTTGTGCCTAGGCACTCCTGATAATGTACTTCCTGTGCTTACACACTCCTGATATCAGTATACTTCCCATTCCTAGGCACCCTTGATATCAGTGTAATTCCTGTTTCTAGCAACTCCTGATATCAGTGTACTTCCTATGACTAGGCTCTCCTAATATCATTGTAGTTCCCAATCCTAGGCACCCCTGATATCAGTGTAATTCCTGTTTCTAGTAACTCCTGATGTACTTCCTGTTCCTAGGCACCCCTGATATCAGTGTACTTCCTGTGCTTACACACTCCTGATATCAGTGTACTTCCTGTGCTTACACACTCCTGATATCAGTGTAGTTCCCAATCCTAGCCACTCCTGATATCAGTGTACTTCATATTCCTAGGCACCCCTTATATCAGTGTAATTCTTGTTCCTAGGCACTCCTAATATCAGTGCACTCCATGTTCCTAGACACTCCTAATATCAGTGCACTCCCTGTTCCTAGACACTCCTAATATCAGTGCACTCCATGTTCCTAGACACTCCTAATATCAGTGCACTCCCTGTTCCTAGACACTCCTAATATCAGTTCACTCCCTGTTCCTAGACACTCCTAATATCAGTGCACTTCCTGTTCCTAGACACTCCTAATATCAGTGCACTTCCTATGCTTACACACTCCTGATATCAGTGTAGTTCCCAATCCTAGCCACTCCTGATATCAGTGTACTTCATATTCCTAGGCACCCCTTATATCAGTGTAATTCTTGTTCCTAGGCACTCCTAATATCAGTGCACTCCCTGTTCCTAGACACTCCTGATATCAGTTCACTCCATGTTCCTAGACACTCCTAATATCAGTGCACTCCCTGTTCCTAGACACTCCTAATATCAGTGCACTCCCTGTTCCTAGACACTCCTGATATCAGTGCACTCCCTGTTCCTAGACACCCCTGATATCAGTGCACTCCCTGTTCCTAGACACTCCTAATATCAGTGCACTCCCTGTTCCTAGACACTCCTAATATCAGTGCACTCCCTGTTCCTAGACACTCCTAATATCAGTGCACTCCCTGTTCCTAGACACTCCTAATATCAGTGCACTCCCTGTTCCTAGACACTCCTAATATCAGTGCACTCCCTGTTCCTAGACACTCCTAATATCAGTGCACTCCCTGTTCCTAGACACTCCTAATATCAGTGCACTTCCTATACCTAGGCACTCCTGATATCAGTGCACTTCCTGTGCTTACACACTACTGATATCAGTGTACTTCCTGTGCTTACACACTCCTGATATCAGTGTACTTCCCATTCCTAGCCACTCCTGATAATCAGTGTACATTGTAGTCCTAGGCACCCCTGATATCAGTGTAATTCCTGTTTCCAGCAACTCCTGATATCAGTGTAATTCCTGTTCTTAGGCACTCCTGATTTTAGTACACTCCCTGTCTCGGCACTACTGATATCAGTGCACTTCCTTTTTCTAGTCACTGCTGATATCATTCCACTTCCTGTGCCTAGCCATGCTTGGTATCAATGTACTCCCTGTGCCTAGGCACTCCTGATATCAGTGTAATTCCTGTTCTTAGGCACTCCTGATTTCAGTGCACTCCCTGTGTCTAGGCACTCCTGATTTCAGTGCACTCCCTGTGTCTAGGCACTACTGATATCAGCGCAGTTTCTGTTTCTAGTCACTGCCGATATCATTGTACTTCCTGCGCCTAGGCGCTCCTGTTCTGAAGCTGCATAGCTGTATAGCTGCAGCGTGAGATCATCTAAGGCATGGGCGTCAAGCTGGCAGCCCCCCAGCTGTTGCCAAAGTACCAGTCCTATGAGGCATTGCAAGATTGACAGTTACAAGCATGACTCCCAAAGGCAGGGGCATGATGGGACTTGTAGTTTTGCGACAGCTGGAAGGCCGCCAGTTTGACACCCCCGATCTAAGGCAATGCTGACACCGACTGCTAGTCTGACCAGATCTGGTGTGAGATTTGGTGATGACATAGCTGGAGTTGCTCTCACTGTTCTCCTTGCTGGAGAGGAAGCTGTACCTGACAGTGCAAGTATCTCCCGGCTTCAGCTTCATCCAGTCTATGGATCTGTTCTTACTCCACTTCTATCATTACCCCACCAGCCATCAGATTACCAGTCATCAGGGTGGCAGCTCTGACACGGGGAAGCAAAGCGTTGCTCCCCCATCAAGATGGCTGCCTCCACACAGAAACTGAGGGTGAAACAAGGCATACGTCAGTAATAGAGAACAGATCAGCTGCAAGGAGATCATGGGCCATACCGGTGACTAGTCCTTTTGCCCTTTTCTTTCTCCATAGTACAGGTCCTCTTCAACTTGTATATACAACCAAAAGGATCTCTTAAATCTAGAATAACTGCTAATACTGAATATTATCCTCCATATTGGGAGCTGTTTGTGGTTGTTTACAGCAGCGGAGTTGTCAATCCTGTGAGCCGAGCCCATGCCGGGCCTTATACGGGAAGGGTGTTCTCTGTTCCTGATTTCCAATTCTGCTCTTGTAATACGAAGGGCTGACATCGTCTTTGCTGGACTTCGGAAATGCTGGTCAACCTGCTCTAAGCCATAGCAAGCATGGAGATAGGGTAGGCCAGAGAAAAATTCAGAAAGTAGGAATAGGTCAAATAAAATGTGTAGAACACACACCCAACAGAAATGGTATGAACCGAGACCTGGAGCTTCCAAGGGTGTCACTGCTGTGTCCTACCCAATATGGAGCCTTCCTGGAGAGGATAGCCAGGGTCTGGTCTGGTAAGGGGCTAGGAATAGGTCAAATAAAATGTGTAGAACACACACCCAACAGAAATGGTAGAAGCCCAGACCTGAAGCTTCCAAAGGTGTCACTGCTGTCTTACCCAATATGGCACCTTCCTAGAGAGGATAGCCAGGGTCTGGTCTGGTAAGGGCCTAGGAATAGGTCAAATAAAATGTGTAGAACACACACCGAATAGAAATGGTAGGAGCCTTACCTGAAGCTTCCAAGGGTGTCACTGCTGTGTCTTACCCAATATGGCGCCTTCCTGGAGAGGATAGCCAGGGTCTGGTCTGGTAAGGGGCTAGGAATAGGTCAAATAAAATGTGTAGAAGATACACCCAACAGAAATGGTAGGAGCCGAGACCTGGAGCTTCCAAGGGTGTCACTGCTGTCTTACCCAATATGGCGCCTTCCTGGAGAGGATAGCCAGGGTCTGGTCTGATAAGGGGCTAGAAATAGGTCAAATAAAATGTGTAGAACACACACCCAACAGAAATGGTAGGAACCGAGACCTGGAGCTTCCAAGGGTGTCACTGCTGTCTTACCCAATATGGAGCCTTCCTAGAGAGGATAGCCAGGGTCTGGTCTGGTAAGGGGCTAGAAATAGGTCAAATAAAATGTGTAGAACACACACCCAACAGAAATGGTAGGAACCGAGACCTGGAGCTTCCAAGGGTGTCACTGCTGTCTTACCCAATATGGCGCCTTCCTGGAGAGGATAGCCAGGGTCTGGTCTGGTAAGCGGCTAGGAATAGGTCAAATAAAATGTGTAGAACACACACCCAACAGAAATGGTAGGAGCTCTGACCTGGAGCTTCCAAGGGTGTCACTGCTGTCTTACCCAATATGGAGCCTTCCTGGAGAGGATAGCCAGGGTCTGGTCTGGTAAGCGGCTAGGAATAGGTCAAATAAAATGTGTAGAACACACACCCAACAGAAATGGTAGGAGCCCTGACCTGGAGCTTCCAAGGGTGTCACTGCTGTCTTACCCAATATGGCACCTTCCTAGAGAGGATAGCCAGGGTCTGGTCTGGTAAGGGGCTCCCAGTTGACCAGAAAGCCCCATGACCAAGGCAATGACAACTGACCCCTATTTAAAAGTTACTTGTGTTTCATCCTCCCAGCATGCTCTGCTGTCCATAGTTGGTTGGGTGAGGTTGGCTCCTCTGCCCCATCTTTTGTCTACTTAGTAACCAGCCATCCTCTAGATCAGGGGTGTCAAGCTGGTGGCCCTCCAGCTGTTGCAATCTTGCAATGCCTCATGGGACTTGTAGTTTGGCAACAGCTGGAGGGCCGCCAGTTTGCCACCCGTGCTCTAGATGGTGCTATGCCTGGACATATCGTCTCACATGGACCTCCCTAAGCTTTACTTGTCTCTAGTGGATGTGCAGAATGGATTCCGTGGAGGTGAGGGAAGGTGGTGATGATGGGGGGTGGGCCTTAGATCCAGAAAGGGACGTAACGTGTCATTCGAAGGGGTAGGGTTTAGTTTGAACATTATTCCTTATTTACAACCTAGGTCCATGATCCAAGGGGGACTCCAGAGGGACACGTGGAGTTATCTAAGGACTAAGGGGTTAGCACTTCAACCTAGCAGCACTAAGGTTGTTGGTTCAAATCCCAACCACAGTACTACCTGCCTGGAGTTTTCATGTTCTCCCTGTGCCTGCGTGGGTTTCCTCTGGGTACTCCGATTTCTTCCCACAATCCAAAGACATGCTGGTAGGTTAATTGCCTCCTGTCTAATCTGGCCCTACTATGTGTATGTATGAATGTGAGTTAGGGACCTTAGATTGTACACCCCTTGAGGGTTAGGGACTGATGTGAATGTACAATATATATACTACAGTATATTGCCAAAAGTATTGGCCCCGCCCTCCAAATCATGTGATTCTGGTGTTCCAATCACCTCCACGGCCACCGGTGTATACAATCAAGCCCCTAGGCATGCAGACTGCTTCTACATACATTTGTGAAAGAATGGGTCGCTCTCAGGAGCTCAGTGACTCCAAGCGTGGTCCCGTGATAGGTTGTCACCTGTGCAATAAGTCCATCCGTGACATTTCCTGGCTTCTAAATATTCCACGCTCAACTGTTAGTGGGATTATAACAAAGTGGAAGCAACTGGGAACAACAGCAACTCAGCCACCAAGTGGTAGGCCACGTCACATGACAGAGCGGGGTCAGCACATGCTGAAGCGCACAGTGCGCAGAAGTCGCCAACTGTCTGCAGAGTCAATAGCTAAAGACCTCCAAACTTGGTGTGGCCTTCAGATGAGCCCAACAACAGTGCGTAGAGAGCTTCATGGAATGGGTTTCCATGGCCGAGCAGCTGCATCCAAGCCTTACATCACCAAGTGCAATGCAAAGCGTCAAATGCAGTGGTGTAAAGCACACCGCCACTGGACTCTAGAGCAGAGGAGACGTGTTCTCTGGAGTGACCAATCACGCTTCTCTGTCTGGCAATCCGATGGACGTGTCTGGGTTTGGCGGTTGCCAGGAGAACGGTACTTGCCTGACTGCATTGTGCCAAGTGTAAAGTTTGGTGGAGGGGGGATTATGGTGTGGGGTTGTTTTTCAGTTGTTGGGCTTGGCCCCCTAGGTTCAGTGAAGGGAACTCTTAAGGCATCAGCAGGGGCGGACTGACAACTCATGGGGCCCCTGTGTCCTTGCCGAAACTCAAAAAAGCCTATGAAAAAGGTACCAGTGGCATCTCATGGGGCCCCCTACTGACCCCAGGCCCCAGTTTCCAAATGGTCAGTCCGCCCCTGGGCGTCAGCATACCAAGACATTTTGGACAATTTCATGCTCCCAACTTTGTGGGAAGAGTTTGGGGATGGCCCCTTCCTGTTCCAACATGACTGCACACCAGTGTACAAAGCAAGGTCCATAAAGACATGGAGGAGCCAGTTTGGGGTGGAGGAACTTGACTGGCCTGCACAGAGTCCTGACCTCAACCCCATAGAACACCTTTGGGATGAATTAGAGCGGAGACTGTGAGCCAGGCCTCCTCCCCCGACATCAGTGCCTGACCTGACAAATGTGCTTCTGGAAGAATGGTCCAACCTTCCCATAGACACCCTCCTAAACCTTGTGGACGGCCTTCCCAAGAAGAGTTGAAGCTGTTATAGCTGCAAAGGGCGGGGCCAACTCAATATTGAACCCTACGGACTAAGACTGGAGGGCCATTAAAGTACATGTGCATGGAAAGGCCGGCTGACCAATGCCTTTGGCAATATAGTGTGTATATGAAGGGAGCGCCACATGTCTACTAATAATGGTTTATATGTGGTATCGCAGGAGCAGAAGAATTTATTTTTAGTTGTTCTTTAGTGGTAAATTATGGTAGTAGCAAGAAATAACACTGCAGGGGTGGGCTTAAAAACAGAAGAGGGGATTGGATTGAGCCATTTAGGAGATGAAGGGGTGGGGTTAGAGCAAAAGAGGGGTCCAGATTGTACCATATAGGAAATGAAGGGGTGGGTTTAGAGACAGAAGAGGGGATTGGATTGAGCCGCTTAGGAGATGAAGGGGTGGGGTTAGAGCAAAAGAGGGGTCCAGATTGTACCATATAGGAAATGCAGGGGTGGGTTTAGAGACAGAAGAGGGGATTGGATTGAGCCGCTTAGGAGATGAAGGGGCAGGGTTAGAGCAAAAGAGGGGTCCAGACTGTACCATATAGGAAATGCAGGGGTGGGTTTAGAGACAGAAGAGGGGATTGGATTGAGCCATTTAGGAGATGAAGGAGCGGGGTTAGAGCAAAAGAGGGGTCCAGACTGTACCATATAGGAGTCATAGGGGTGGGCTTAGATACAGCTGAGAGAATTAAACTGTTCTACATTCACCGGCCACTTTATTAGGTCCACCTATTCAATTGCTTGGTAACACAAATTGCTAATCAGCCAATCACATGGCAGCAACTCAATGTATTTAGGCATCTAGACGTGGTGAAGATGACTTGCTGACGTTCAAAATGAGCATCAGAATGGGGAAGAAAGGGGATTTAAGTGACATTGAACATGGCATGGTAGTTGGGGCCAGATGGGCTGGTCTGAGTATTTAAAAATCTGCTGATCTACTGGGATTTTCAAACACAACCATCTCTAGGGTTTGCAGCGAATGGTCCAAAAAAGAGAAAATATCCAGTGAGTGGCAGTTGCGTGGAGGAAAATGCCTTGTTGAAGTCAGAGGAGAATGGGCATACTGGATTCAGATGATGGGTAACAGTAACTCATGTCAATATGGACCAAAATCTCTCAGGAATGTTTCCAACACCTTGTTGAATCTATTTAACGAAGAATGAAGGCAGTTCTGAAGGCAAAAGGGGGTCCAACCCGGAACTAATAAAGTGGCCGTTGAGTGTACAGCTACACACAAAAAAATTTTTTTTTTTTTTACTATTTTGGGCCAGTTTTCCTTTGATAATATGAAATAAATCAAGAGATATCCGTTACCGTTTACCACAAGAATAAAGTCCGATTTGTCCTGAAAATACGTGGAATAGTCACCTGGATACACTAAGTAGTTGGGATCAGGGGCGGACTGACCATTTGGAAACTCGGGCACTGCCTGAGGGCCCGGGGTCAGTAGGGGGCCCCATGAGATGCCCCTGGTACCCGAGGGTCAGTAGAGGGCCCCATGAGTTGCCCCTGGTACCTTTTTCATAGGCTTTTTTGAGTTTGGGCAAGGACACAGGGGCCCCATGATCCCCTATTGCCCGGGGGCCCGATGAGTTGTCAGTCCGCCCCTGGTTGAGATGATATGTACGGCTTTACTAACACATGTTAAAGTTGCAAAATTGTGTTCAGGCATTAACATTTGTTTTACCCACTATGGCTTGGTTCACACTGCCACGACTTGGGATCCGACTTGTGAGACCCTAAGCCCCAGTTCCCATATATGTGGCGGGCCGCGTTTTGCACGGGCACGAGAGCCCATTCATTTGAATGGACTCCCGTGCCCCGTAGGGAAGAAGTCCCTGCACGTCTTCGGAAAACGCAGCGCACGCGGGAACCTCAGTTCCCAGTACGGTTGCGTTCTCCAGTGCCCTTAGAACTAATGTCACCCACCCGCGGGTCCTGCATTTCTATGTGCAGGTGGTGCTGCTTCACAGATTTTCATGCGGATCTGCAGCGGCACCAACCGCACAGATGTCAAACTAGCCTTATGCCATTTATAACTCCGACCCAAATTACATCACCAATCTTGTCTCCAAATATCACCCAAACCGTACTCTCCGCTCCTTCCAAGACCTCCTGCTCTCTAGCTCCCTTGTCTCCTCCTCCCATGCTCGTCTCCAGGACTTCTCCAGAGCTTCCCCCATCCTCTGGAACGCTCTACCCCAATTTATCAGACTATCGCCTACTCTGCTCACTTTTAGGCGATCTCTGAAAACCTATCTCTTCAGGGAAGCCTATCCTGCCCTCAGCTAATACTGGAATCTTCTACTCTTCCTACCAGTCCATCCCCCACAGTTACTGCCTTTTGTACCACTAGCCCCTCCCTCTTAGATTGTAAGCTCCCAGGATCAGGGCCCTCCTATCCCTCTTGTATTGAACTGTATTGTTGCTGTATTGTCTACCGTTATATTGTAAAGTGCTGAGCAAACTGTTGGCGCCATATAAATCCTGTATAATAATACATAATTATGCAGGCCATATATGGTTCAAATTTGACGATTTTCATACGAAAATCGGACCTAAGAATAATCGGCCGATATTCGCTCTGTTAGTGGGGCAATGGCATCGGTTGATTTTCGTGGTTCCTCCCCATTTCGTTTATCGGGCATGCTGGAAAATTCATGAAAAACGACCGATTTTTGAAATCATTGGTGGCACCATCGGATTACAGAAATAAATGTTTATTTTCAGATGAAAAATCGTTCAGAAATTTAACCACAAGCAGATCGATGGGGTCAGCCCAGGGGCGGACTGACCATTCGGAAACTCGGGCATTGCCCAAGGGCCTGGGGTCAGTATGGGGCCCCATGAGATGCCCCTGGTACCTTTCATAGGCTATTTTGAGTGTGGTTTGAATGTGGGCGAGGACACAGAGGCCCCATGATCTCCTATTTCCTGGGGGCCCCATGAGTATTCAGTCCGCCCCTGGATCCGCCTGTCAGTTTTTCAGGAAGGCCCAATCGGTCCATCCATAGATGTCTATGGACCGGTGGGTGTCAGCGGCAGGGGTGAACTGAAAACTCATGGGGCCCCCGGGCAATAGATTATGGGGCCCCTGTGTCCTTCCCCAAACTCAAAAAAGCATATGAAAAAGGTAGCAGGGGCATCTCATGGGGCCCCCTACTGACCCCGGGCCCTCGGGCAGTGCCTGAGTTTCCAAATGGTCAGTCCGCCCCTGGATCCGCCTGTCAGTTTTTCAAGAAAGCCCGATTGGTCCATCCATAGACTTCTATGGACCGGTGGGTGTCAGCGCCAGTGGACAATAGTCTACTGGCACCCGCTGGCATTCGTTACCCCAAAAACAGGTGGATGGGAATCCTTTCTCCATCCGTCCAGCGGATCAAATTGGATGACAATCAGGTGGAAACAGACAGGCAGATCGGTTTCCTACCAACCGTCCCATTGAAATCAGCGGGCTGTGTCTGTGTCTGCAGCAGACCTGTCATCCGCCTGCTCAGCGGGGATCAGCGGATGATCAGATCCCCCCCCCCTCGCTGAGCCGCGGGATCACGCTGACGGATCCGCCCCGTGTCAAAGGCGCCTAAGTCACATGACATGCAAAATCCCATGTTAGCTAGTCCTAATCAGTGCTACTGAAGTCACTCCGACTTTAGAAAAGGTTCCTGTGCTCAGGGGCGGACTAACAACTCAGGGGCCCCCAGGCAATAGAGGACCATGGGGCCCGTGTCCTTGCCCAAACTCAAAAAAGCCTATGAAAAAAGGTACCAGGGGCATCTCATGGGGCCCTCTACTGACCCCGGGCCCTCGGGCAGTGCCCGAGTTTCCAAATGGTCAGTCCGCCCCTGCCTGTGCTACTTCACAGCGACTTCCATCCGACTTGTGCCCATCGACTTTAATGGAAGTCGGATCCTCATCCATATTGATGTGATTTGGATCCGACATTACAGAAAGTCGCGCATCAAGTCGCCCCGCAGGTCGCAGCAGCGTGAACCGAGCCTGAGGGGTATTTACAAACATCTTGACGGGTTTCCACTTTATGTTACAATGTTGTCAATCAAGGTCACGGCTACATTTGTAACAATAAAGACTTCCTTCCGGCTCCTCCTTCTTCTCTCATTTTCCATCTGGGATTTTTTTTCAGACAACCGAAGAGCTCTGATCTTCTCCTTGATGAAAAGAAAGTCACGTGTGTATGGCCGTGTCCTCCCAGCGATGAATGGACTGCTCGCCACCCCATCCAATGTCACATGGCTCTCATTACAGGACCAAAGGACTACACCTCCCAGAATGCACAGGGTGGGGAGATGACATGACTTCCTGTGCTGGCAGCTGCTGGGTGAGTAACATGGAAGGTGTCACACTGTATCTGCAGATCTGTATGCTCAAAGTGTTGGCTACGGCGTGAACTCTGAACACCCAATCAGTGGGATCTAGAAGGTCAGGATTCGGTCTGGCGCCTGATTGGACAGTTGGGTGATCGCACTTTTATCGTCCTTTTGCTGAGTTCGGTTTGCTCTGCCGCTGTAGAGTTCATCGGTTAAATCAGCAAATGTTTAAAAGCGATTGGCGACAGGAACATTGGCCGTGGTACAGGGGCAGACTGACAACTCATGGGTCCCCTGGGAAATAGGGGATCATGGGGCCCCTGTGTCCTTGCCCAAACTCAAAAAAGCCTATGAAAAAGGTACCAGGGGCATCTCATGGGGCCCCCTACTGACCCCGGGCCCTCGGGAAGCACCCGAGTTTCCAAATGGTCAGTCCGCCCCTGCTGCGGTATAGATATAGCGAATGTTACGGTGGGATCCGGGTGGCGAATGTGGCTCAGAAAGGACAGCTGGAGGGGACGGGACATTTGAAGTCATGAGCGTGTGCGTGTTTTCAGTTTATGATTGGAACGTACGATGCGTGATTGTGTGTGGAGTCGGGGTCGTCTGCGCTCTGCGACGGGGCGGGGGATCGTTTTTAGAAAAATCAGTTTTGTAAATGAGTGAGCAACCAATCCTGGACCAGCTGACTATTTCTATCTGTTCATATACCTGAGGAGTTACAATGTATCGTGTACAATCATCTCTTGGTGTGTATTGGCATTCCTCGGGACGTATAGACCGAGATAGAGTGACGCCTCGTCCCTGGAAATGATGGGGCCCAATCACGCATGCGTGGCAATGTGTGTCCAACCAAAACGCATGGCACCCCAATACTAGAATGCTACCTTGTCAATGATTGTGAATGGCACCCTGACAATAGAGCGCTACATTGCCACTAATTGTGAATGGTACCCCCCAGAGTGGATAGCACCCCAACACTAGAATGCTACCTTACCATTGATTGTGAATGGCACCCCAACAGTAGAGTGCTACATTGCCACTGATTGTGAATGGTACCCCCAGAATGAATGGCACCCCAACAGTAGAATGCTACCTTACCATTGATTGTGAATGGCACCCCAACAGTAGAGTGCTACATTGCCACTGATTGTGAATGGTACCCCCAGAATGAATGGCACCCCAACAGTAGAATGCTACCTTACCATTGATTGTGAATGGCACCCCAACTGTAGAGTGCTACATTGCCACTGATTGTGAATGGTACCCCCAGAATGAATGGTACCCCAACAGTAGAATGCTACCTTACCATTGATTGTGAATGGCACCCCAACAGTAGAGTGCTACATTGCCACTGATTGTGAATGGTACCCCCAGAATGAATGGCACCCCAATAGTAGAATGCTACCTTACCATTGATTGTGAATGGCACCCCAACAGTAGAGTGCTACATTGCCACTGATTGTGAATGGTACCCCCAGAATGAATGGTACCCCAACAGTAGAATGCTACCTTACCATTGATTGTGAATGGCACCCCAACAGTAGAGTGCTACATTGCCACTGATTGTGAATGGTACCCCCAGAGTGGATGGCACCCCAACAGTAGAATGCTACCTTACCATTGATTGTGAATGGCACCCCAACAGTAGAGTGCTACATTGCCACTGATTGTGAATGGTACCCCCAGAATGAATGGTACCCCAACAGTAGAATGCTACCTTACCATTGATTGTGAATGGCACCCCAACAGTAGAGTGCTACATTGCCACTGATTGTGAATGGTACCCCCAGAGTGAATGGTACCCCAACAGTAGAGCACTATGTTGTCATTGACTGGAACCCCAACAGTAGCGTGCTACATTGCCACTGGTTGTGAATAGCACCCCAATAGTAGAGGGCTACATTGCCATTGATTGTGAATGGTATCCCCAGGGTGAATGTCACCCCAACAGTAAAGCTCTACATTGCCATTGATTGTGAATGGTACCCCCAGAGTGAATGGCACCCCAACAGTAGAGTGCTATGTTGTCAAAAACTGTGAATGGCACCCCAACATTAGAATGCTACCATACCATTGATTGTTAATGGCACCCCAACAGTAGATCGCTACATTGCCACTGATTGTGAATTGTACTCCAAGAGTGAATGGCACTCCAACAGTAGACTGCTACATTGCCATTGATTGTGACTGGCACCCCAACAGTGGAATGCTACCTTACCATTGATTGTGAATGACACCCCAACAGTAGAGTGCGACATTGCCACTGATTGTGAATGGTACCCCCAGAGTGAACGGCACCCCAACAGTAGAATGCTACCTTGTCATTGATTGTGAATGGCACCCTGACAATAGAGCGCTACACTGCCACTAATCGTGAATGGTACCCCCAGAGTGAATGGCACCCCAACAGTAGAATGCTACCTTACCATTGATTGTGAATGGCATCCCAACAGTAGAGCGCTACATTGCCACTGATTGCGAATGGTACCCCCAGAGTGAACGGCACCCCAACAGTAGAGTGCTACCTTGTCATTGATTGTGAATGGCACCCTGACAATAGAGCGCTACATTGCCACTAATCGTGAATGGTACCCCCAGAGTGAATGGCACCCCAACAGTGGAATGCTACCTTACCATTGATTGTGAATGGCATCCCAACAGTAGAGCGCTACATTGCCACTGATTGTGAATGGTACCCCCAGAATGAACGGCACCCCAACAGTAGAGTGCTACATTGCCATTGATTGTGAATGGCACCCAACTTTACTCTGGGGGTACCATTCACAATCAGTGGCAATGTAATGCTTTACTGTTGGGGTGCCATGCACATCATGAATGGCACCCCAATAGTGGAGCACTACATTCTAATCAATTGTGAATGGCACCCCAACAGTTAAGCACTACATTGATGGTGAATGGCACCCCGACAGTAGAGCACCAGATTTCTGTTGATTCTGAATGGCACCCCAACAGTAGAGTGATACAGTGCAATAGATTGTGAATGGCACCCCAAACAAAAGAGTGATACGTTGTCATTGATTGTGAATGACACCCCAACAGTAAAGTGCTACATTGCCACTGATTGTGAATGGTACCCCCAGAGTGAACAGCATCCCAACAGTAGAGCGCTACATTGCCATTGATTGTGAATGGCACCCCAACAAAATGCTACCTTACCATTGATTGTGAATGGCACCCCAACAGTAGAGTGCTACATTGCCATTGATTGTGAATGGTACCCCCAGAGTGAACTGCACCTCAACAATAGAGTGCTACATTGCCTCTGGTTGTGATTGGCACCCAAACAGTAGAGCATTATGTTGTCATTACTATTGGGGTTCCATTCAGTCAATGACAACATAATGCTCTACTGTTGGGGTTCCAATCACAACCAGAGGCTATGTAGCACTCTATTGTTGAGGTGCAGTTCACTCTGGGGGTACCATTCACAATCAATGGCAATGTAGCACTCTACTGTTGGGGTGCCATTCACAATCAATGGTAAGGTAGCATTCTGTTGGGGTGCCATTCACAATCAATGGTAAGGTAGCATTCTGTTGGGGTGCCATTCACAATCAATGGCAATGTAGCGCTCTACTGTTGGGGTGCCGTTCACTCTGGGGGTAACATTCACAATCAGTGGCAACGTAGCACTCTACTATTGGGGTTCCATTCAGAGTGCTACATTGCCACTGATTGTGAATGGTACCCCCAGAGTGAGTGGCACCCCAATAGTAGAGCACTATGTTGTCAATGACTGGAACCCCAACAGTAGAGTGATATGTTATTGATTGTGAATGGCACCCCAACAGTAGAGTGATACGTTATCATTGATTGTGAATGGCACCCCAACAGTAGAGTGATACGTTATCATTGATTGTGAATGGCACCCCAACAGTAGAGTGATACGTTATCATTGATTGTGAATGGCACCCCAACATTAGAGTGATACGTTGTCATTGGTTGTGAATGGCACCCCAACAGTAGAGTGATACGTTATTGATTGTGAATGGCATCCCCAACAGTAGAGTGATACATTATCATTGATTGTGAATGGCACCCCAACAGTAGAGTGATACATTGTCATTGATGCTGAATGGCACCCCAACATTAGAGTGATACGTTGTCATTGATTGTGAATGGCACCCCAACAGTAGAGTGATACGTTATCATTGATTGTGAATGGAACCCCAACATTAGAGTGATACGTTGTCATTGGTTGTGAATGGCACCCCAACAGTAGAGTGATACATTATCATTGGTTGTGAATGGCACCCCAACAGTAGAGTGATACGTTATCATTGATTGTGAATGACACCCCAACATTAGAGTGATACGTTATCATTGATTGTGAATGACACCCCAACATTAGAGTGATACGTTGTCATTGGTTGTGAATGGCACCCCAACAGTAGAGTGATACGTTATTGATTGTGAATGGCATCCCCAACAGTAGAGTGATACATTATCATTGATTGTGAATGGCACCCCAACAGTAGAGTGATACATTGTCATTGATTGTGAATGGCACCCCAACATTAGAGTGATACGTTGTCATTGATTGTGAATGGCACCCCAACAGTAGAGTGATACGTTATCATTGATTGTGAATGGAACCCCAACATTAGAGTGATACGTTGTCATTGGTTGTGAATGGCACCCCAACAGTAGAGTGATACGTTATCATTGATTGTGAATGGCACCCCAACAGTAGAGTGATACATTATCATTGATTGTGAATGGCACCCCAACAGTAGAGTGATACGTTATCATTGATTGTGAATGGTACCCCAACAGAGTGATACGTTGTCATTGGTTGTGAATGGCACCCCAACAGTAGAGTGATACGTTGTCATTGGTTGTGAATGGCACCCCAACAGTAGAGTAATACGTTATCATTGATTGTGAATGGCACCCCAACAGTAGAGTGATACGTTGTCATTGGTTGTGAATGGCACCCCAACAGTAGAGTAATACGTTATTGATTGTGAATGGCACCCCAACATTAGAGTGATACATTGTCATTGATTGTGAATGGCACCCCAACAGTAGAGTGATACGTTGTCATTGGTTGTGAATGGCACCCCAACAGTAGAGTGATACGTTATCATTGATTGTGAATGGCACCCCAACAGTAGAGTGATACGTTATTGATTGTGAATGGCACCCCAACATTAGAGTGATACATTGTCATTGATTGTGAATGGCACCCCAACAGTAGAGTGATACGTTGTCATTGGTTGTGAATGGCACCCCAACATTAGAGTGATACGTTATCATTGATTGTGAATGACACCCCAACATTAGAGTGATACGTTGTCATTGGTTGTGAATGGCACCCCAACAGTAGAGTGATACGTTATTGATTGTGAATGGCATCCCCAACAGTAGAGTGATACATTATCATTGATTGTGAATGGCACCCCAACAGTAGAGTGATACATTGTCATTGATTGTGAATGGCACCCCAACATTAGAGTGATACGTTGTCATTGATTGTGAATGGCACCCCAACAGTAGAGTGATACGTTATCATTGATTGTGAATGGAACCCCAACATTAGAGTGATACGTTGTCATTGGTTGTGAATGGCACCCCAACAGTAGAGTGATACGTTATCATTGATTGTGAATGGCACCCCAACAGTAGAGTGATACGTTATCATTGATTGTGAATGGCACCCCAACAGTAGAGTGATACGTTATCATTGATTGTGAATGGTACCCCAACAGAGTGATACGTTGTCATTGGTTGTGAATGGCACCCCAACAGTAGAGTGATACGTTGTCATTGGTTGTGAATGGCACCCCAACAGTAGAGTAATACGTTATCATTGATTGTGAATGGCACCCCAACAGTAGAGTGATACGTTGTCATTGGTTGTGAATGGCACCCCAACAGTAGAGTAATACGTTATTGATTGTGAATGGCACCCCAACATTAGAGTGATACATTGTCATTGATTGTGAATGGCACCCCAACAGTAGAGTGATACGTTGTCATTGGTTGTGAATGGCACCCCAACAGTAGAGTGATACGTTATCATTGATTGTGAATGGCACCCCAACAGTAGAGTGATACGTTGTCATTGGTTGTGAATGGCACCCCAACAGTAGAGTAATACGTTATTGATTGTGAATGGCACCCCAACATTAGAGTGATACATTGTCATTGATTGTGAATGGCACCCCAACAGTAGAGTGATACGTTGTCATTGGTTGTGAATGGCACCCCAACAGTAGAGTAATACGTTATTGATTGTGAATGGCACCCCAACATTAGAGTGATACATTGTCATTGATTGTGAATGGCACCCCAACAGTAGAGTGATACGTTGTCATTGGTTGTGAATGGCACCCCAACAGTAGAGTGATACGTTATCATTGATTGTGAATGGCACCCCAACAGTAGAGTGATACGTTATCATTGATTGTGAATGGCACCCCAACATTAGAGTGATACGTTGTCATTGGTTGTGAATGGCACCCCAACAGTAGAGTAATACGTTATTGATTGTGAATGGCACCCCAACATTAGAGTGATACATTGTCATTGATTGTGAATGGCACCCCAACAGTAGAGTGATACGTTATCATTGATTGTGAATGGCACCCCAACAGTAGAGTGATACGTTATCATTGATTGTGAATGGCACCCCAACATTAGAGTGATACGTTGTCATTGATTGTGAATGGCACCCCAACAGTAGAGTGATACGTTGTCATTGGTTGTGAATGGCACCCCAACAGTAGAGTGATACGTTATCATTGATTGTGAATGGCACCCCAACATTAGAGTGATACGTTGCCATTGATAGCACTGAAGTGCAGATCTCTCTGGTATAACCCCCCATCGTCCTCTGCAGGCGGTATGGCCGGGCTATGGCGAGGGTACCAGAGGTTATTGGCCGCTCACCCCTGGAAGGTACAGATCATCACCGCAGGTCAGTGTCCGCTCTACTTACCTCCACGTCTTCATAACTAACCTCAAAGTATGATTTTACCAGATCAGTAGTGGAGGCTTGGGGAACGCACAGGAACCTCAGGACGGCGTTCCTGTGTGATTCTGGTGGGAACCGGCTCTGAAAAAATCCAGAAGTAAAACTCGATTTGGGAGTTACAAAGGTCCTTCTTCAGGGCCCGCCGAGAAAGGCAAGTCTCGGAAAAGCCCTCTCCCTCCAAGAACAGGTCCTCTTTATTAGTGAATGGCCACACTAGGCAAACCTGTCTCAGCCCATGTGACCAACCAGACTGTCACTACAGAATAAAACAGAACAGAATAGAAAATAAAAGAATAGAATAGAAAAGAAAATGAAGGAATAGAATAGAAAATAATAGAATAGAATAAAATAGAAAATAACTGTCTTTTGAAATTTAAATATAGAAAAGAATAGAATAAAATAGAATAGAACAAAAAAGAATAGAATAAAACAAAACAGAAATTAAAGGAATATAATTGAAAATAATAGAATAGAATAAAATAGCAAATAGCTGCCTTCCGAAATTAAAATTTAGAACAGAATAAAATAGAATAAAACAGAAAATAATAGAGCGAAACAGGATAGAATATAAGATAATAGAATAGAAAATAAAAGAATAGATTAGAATAGAATAAAATAGAATATAGCTGTCTTCTGAAATTAAAATTTAGAAAGGAATAGAATGAAACAGAAAATAATAGGCTAAAAAAAGAATAGAATAGAAAATAAAAGAATAGAATTGAAAATAAAATAAAGAAATAGAAAATAATAGAATAGATTAGAATAGAATAAAATGGAAAATAGCTGTCTTCAAATCTAGAAAGGAATAGAATAAAACAGAAAAGAATAGAAAATAAGGGAATAGAATAGAAAATATTAGAATAGAATAAATAGAAAATAGGTGTCTTCCAAAAATCTAATTTAGAAAAGAATAGAATAAAACAAAAAAGAATAGAGTAAAACTGAATAGAAAAGAAAGGACTAGAAAAGAAAATATAAGAATACAATAATAGAATAGAGTAGAATAAAATAGAAAATGGCTGTCTTCTGAAATTCAAAATTAGAAAAGAATAGAATAGAAAATAAAATAATAGAATGGAAAAGAAAATAAAGGCGCATGGAATAGAAAATAATAGAATGATAGAATAAAATCGAATATTTTGAAATTTGAAAGATGGCTATTTTTCTTTCTATTTTATTCTATTCTATGTGAAATTTGGAAGATGGCTATATTGTTTCTATTCTATTCTGTTTTTCTCTATTCTTTTATTTTCTATACTATACTTTTCTATTATAATGATAGCACTTTTTAACTTTTAGGCATCCCTCTAATCATGCGCTAAGCCCCTCCCTCTGGGGGGATGTCTCTCCCCTTCCCCCATGTCTTCGTGCTCTTTTAGCCCCTCCCCTGCGGAACTCTAACCAGTCCTGTCTTGTCCACAGGGTCCCTGATGGGGGTGGGAGATGTCATTTCCCAGCAATTGGTGGAGCGGAGAGGAGTGCAGGGTCACAGTGTGGAGAGGACGCTGAAGATGATGGGGGTTGGACTCTGTTTTGTGGTAAGAACAACACAGAATGGTGTAGGGAGTGGGGGGGGGGGAGACAGATATGGTGTAGGGAGTGGGGGGGGAGGAGACAGATATGGTGTAGGGACTGGAGGGGAGGAGACAGATATGGTGTTGGGAGTGGGGGGGGGAGGAGACAGATATGGTGTAGGGAGTGGAGGGGAGGAGACAGATATGGTGTAGGGAGTGGGGGGGAGGAGACAGATATGGTGTAGGGAGTGGGGGGGAGGAGACAGATATGGTGTAGGGAGTGGGGGGGAGGAGACAGATATGGTGTAGGGAATGGGGGGGAGGAGACAGATATGGTGTAGGGAGTGGGGGAAGGAGACAGATATGGTGTAGGGAGTGGGGGGAGGAGACAGATATGGTGTAGGGAATGGGGGAGGAGACAGACACATTGTAGGGAGTAGGGGGAGGAGACACACATTGTAGGGAGTGGGGGGAGGAGACAGATTCATTGTATTCGAGTGGGGGGAGGAAACAGACACATAGTAGGGGGAGGAGACAGACACATTGTAGGGAGTAGGGGGAGGAGACAGACACATTGTAGGGAGTGGGGGGAGGAGACAGACACAATGTAGGGAGTGGGGGGAGGAGACAGACACAATGTAGGGAGTGGAGGGGAGGAGACAGACACAATGTAGGGAGTAGGGGGAGGAGACAGACACAATGTAGGGAGTAGGGGGAGGAGACAGACACAATGTAGGGAGTGGAGGGGAGGAGACAGACACAATTTAGGGAGTGGAGGAGACAGACACACTGTAGGGAGTGGGGGGAGGAGACACATTGTAGGGAGTGGGGGGAGGAGACAGACACATTGTAGGGAGTGGGGGGAGGAGACAAACACAATGTAGGGAGCGGAGGGGAGGAGACAGACACAATGTAGGGAGCGGAGGGGAGGAGACAGACACAATGTAGGGAGCGGAGGAGAGGAGACAGACACAATGTAGGGAGCGGAGGAGAGGAGACAGACACAATGTAGGGAGCGGAGGAGAGGAGACAGACACAATGTAGGGAGCGGAGGAGAGGAGACAGACAAAATGTAGGGAGCGGAGGAGAGGAGACAGACACAATGTAGGGAGCGGAGGAGAGGAGACAGACTCAATGTAGGGAGCGGAGGAGAGGAGACAGACACAATGAAGGGAGCGGAGGAGAGGAGACAGACACAATGTAGGGAGCGGAGGGGAGGAGACAGACACACTGTAGGGAGCGGAGGAGAGGAGACAGACACACTGTAGGGAGCGGAGGAGAGGAGACAGACACACTGTAGGGAGCGGAGGAGAGGAGACACACACTGTAGGGAGCGGAGGAGAGGAGACAGACACACTGTAGGGAGTGGAGGAGAGGAGACAGACACACTGTAGGGAGTGGAGGGGAGGAGACAGACACACTGTAGGGAGTGGGGTGGAGCATGGTACACAGTGGTGTGAGGGGTGGCCTCAGTCATTATTTGTGTTAGGAGGTTGCAGACATGGATGTCCATTATCAGTATTGGGTGTATCAGATTCCAGGTGGAGCAGTCTGGTCGTCTCTATGATCCTTCCCATCTCTCCTCACAGGGCCCGGTGGTCGGTGGTTGGTATAAAGTTCTGGATGGTCTGGTTCCCGGGAGCAGTAAGACTGTAGCCTTGAAGAAGATGCTTCTGGACCAGGTGAGGGCCGATAATCCAGGATGGGACCATAGACTGAAATGGAGACTGGAGAGCGACTCACGTATCCTCCTCTCTCTGTGTTCACAGGGGGGATTTGCCCCGTGCTTCCTCGGATGTTTCCTCATCATCGTCGGCTCACTGAACGGCCTGTCCAAGGAGGAGATCTGGGACAAGCTGAAACGGGTGAGGAAAATGACCACATGAAGCCGCTACACAAATTACAACCAGACAGACCACACAGTCTGCCTTAGGTGGAAATCATGTGTGAGATCACAGGAGACCCAATCCAATCATATCTGTTGGTTGTACAAGACCACCAAGTTCCAAAAACGGGACCTCTCGCCTCCAATTTTGGTCCAGAGAAGATAAAACCTATCCCCACCAACTGTGGCATTTTCGGCTAGCTTTGCCTCACAAAGCAAATAGTCCTTCAGTAACCTTCTCAAAGCAGTCAGATCAGTATACACTAGATTACCAAAAGTATTGGCCCCGCCCTCCAAATCATGTGATTCAGGTGTTCCAATCACCTCCATGGCCACAGGTGTATACAATCAAGCCCCTAGGCATGCAGACTGCTTCTACAAACATTGGTGAAAGAATGGGTCGCTCTCAGGAGCTCAGTGACTCCAAGCGTGGTCCCGTGATAGGTTGTCACCTGTGCAATAAGTCCATCCATGACATTTCCTGGCTACTAAATATTCCACGCTCAACTGTTAGTGGGATTATAACAAAGTGGAAGCAACTGGGAACAACAGCAACTCAGCCACCAAGTGGTAGGCCACGTCACATGACAGAGCAGGGTCAGCGCATGCTGAAGCGCACAGTGCGCAGAAGTCACCAACTGTCTGCAGAGTCAATAGCTAAAGACCTCCAAACTTGGTGTGGCCTTCAGATGAGCCCAACAACAGTGTGTAGAGAGCTTCATGGAATGGGTTTCCATGGCCGAGCAGCTGCATCCAAGCCTTACATCACCAAGTGCAATGCAAAACGTCGGATGCCGTGGTGTAAAGCACGCCGCCACTGGACTCTAGAGCAGTGGAGACGTGTTCTCTGGAGTGACCAATCATGCTTCTCTCTCTGGCAATCCGATGGTTGTGTCTGGGTTTGGCTGTTGCCAAGAGAACGGTACTTGCCTGACTGCATTGTGCCAAGTGTAAAGTTTGGTGGAGGGGGGATTATGGTGTGGGGTTGTTTTTCAGGGGTTGGGCTTGGCCCCCTAGTTCCAGTGAAGGGAGATCTTAAGACATTTTGGACAATCTCACGCTCACAACTTTGTGGGAAGAGTTTGGGGATGGTCCCTTCCTGTTCTAACATGACTGCACACCAGTGCACAAAGCAAGGTCCATAAAGACATGGAGGAGCCAGTTTGGGGTGGAGGAACTTGACTGGCCTGCACAGAGTCCTGACCCCAACCCCATAGAACACCTTTGGGATGAATTAGAGTGGAGACTGCGAGCCAGGCCTCCTCCCCCGACATCAGTGCCTGACCTGACAAATGTGCTTCTGGAAGAATGGTCCAACCTTCCCATAGACACCCTCCTAAACCTTGTGGACGGCCTTCCCAGAAGAGTTAAAGCTGTTATAGATGCAAAGGGCGGGGCCAACTCAATATTGAACCCTACGGACTAAGACTGGGGGGCCATTAAAGGTCATGTGCGTGTAAAGGCCGGAGACCAATACTTTTGGCAATATAATGTAAGTTTGATAAAAAAAAATCTCTAAATTTCTAGTGTTTTTCACGTTTTTTTTGGCTAAATTTGAGGCATGGTAACATTCCTTGGACAATTTTGACCAAATTTCTGGAAATGAGGCACGGGCAAAATGTTGCTGTTCATTCCGATTGCTGCCCAGTGTTTCTATTGGCTGGTACAGAATGGGTTAACCCCATCCCCTCCCACCCTTGGGCGCCTCCATCAGGGTCACCCTCTCTGGGATCTCATTTGCGGTGAGGGAATAGCGCCGGGCGTTCAGAGACTCCCGATGACGTCACAGCGACAGAAGTGGAGCTCACATTGGTCCCATGATAGGAAGCTATTAGTTGAGTAAACGTGGCCGGGTGTCCAGGTGACCCCGGGGGTCCCGGTTATTTCGCGGCTTCGCCTTGTTATCGCCTGCTGGAAGGAATAGGCTGTGTACACAGAGAGATTGTCACTCCTCGGAGGCCCGTGTACAAATAACCGGCCTTGTATCTATTAATACTGAGACGTCGCTTGCCTCCAGGCCAACCCACCCCTCCCCCTCATCTGTGGCTTCTGACGGAGATCCCATTCTGGGGGAACAATACTGAGAAAATGTCAGCTCCTAGGCCAATTCCAGGGCTGGAGGAACTCCATGTTGTATACGGGGGGGGCCTGTTTAGGCTAAAGGAGGCTAAGCAGGAAGACAGCGGTGTGCAGAAAAATGGTCCCCCCCCCCGGGAGCAGAATCCATAAACTACAGGCATGTTACCCACAGATGGGGTGGGGGCGCTTACGGAGGGAGGTGGCATGAGGGATTTTGGTCACATCCTGGCTACCAAGTGTTAGATAATATCCTGTGATTGTCCTCCACTAGAGGCTATCCTATGTAACTGATATCCTATAGAGGCTGTCCTATGTGACTGACCCCTTATAGAGGCTGTCCTATGTGACTGTCCTTCACTAGAGGCTATCCTATGTAACTGACCTTCTTTAGAGGCTATCCTATGTAAATGACCTTCTTTAGAGGCTGTCCTATGTAACTGATCTTCTATAGAGGCTGTCCTATATGACTGTCATTCACTAGAGGCTGTCCTATGTAATTGATCTTCTATAGAGGCTGTCCTATATGACTGTCCTTCACTAGAGGCTGTCCTATGTAACTGACCTTCTTTAGAGGCTGTCCTATGTAACTGATCTTCTATAGAGGCTGTCCTATATGACTGTCCTCTGCTAGAGGCTACCCTATGTAACTGACATCTTATAGAGGCTGTTTTATGTCACTGTCTTCTGCTAGAGGCTAGCCTATGTAACTGACCTCCTATAGAGGCTTTCCCATGTGACTGTCTTCTGCTAGAGGCTGTTCTATGTAACTGACCTCCACTAGAGGCTATCCTATGTAACTGACCTCCTATAGGGGCTGTCTTATGTGACTGTCCTCCAGTAGAGGCTATCCTATATAACTGACCTCCAATAGAGGCTGTTCCATGTGACTTTCCTTTGCTAGAGGCTATCCTATTTAACTGACCTCCTATACAGGCTATCCTATTTAACTCTCCTCCACTAGAAGCTATCCTATGTAACTGACCTCTTGTAGAGGATGTCCTATGTGACTGTCTTCTGCTAGAGGCTGTCCTATGTAACTGACCTCCTATAAAGCCTGTCCCATGTGACTGTCGTTTGCTAGAGGCTGTCCTATGTTGCTGACCTTCTATAGAGGCTGTCCTATGTAACTGTCCTCCACTAGAGGCTATCCTATGTAACTGACCTCCTATAGAGGCTGCCCTATGTGACTGTCCTCCAGTAGAGGCTATCCTATGTAATTGACCTCCTATAGGGGCTTTCCTATGTGACTGCCCTCCAGTAGAGTCTTTGCTGTGTAATTGACCACCTATAGAGGCTGTCCTTTGCTAGAGGCTAGCCTATGTAACTGACCTCCTATACAGGCTGTCCTATTTAACTGTCCTCCACTAGAAGCTATCCTATGTAACTGACCTCCTATAGGGGCTGTCCTATGTGACTGTCCTCTGCTAGAGGCTGTCCTATGTGACTGATCTCCTATAGAGGCTGTCCTATGTGACTGTCCTCTGCTAGAGGCTGTCCTATGTGACTGATCTCCTATAGAGGCTGTCCTATGTAACTGTCCTCCACTAGAGGCTGTCCTATGTAACTGTCCTCCACTAGGGGCTATCCCATGTAACTGCCTTCCACTAGGGCTATCCTATGTAACTGTCCTCCACTGGAGGCTGTCCTATGTAACTGTCCTCCACTGGAGGCTGTCCTATGTAACTGACCACCTGACATGGGATGTCCTCTGCTGGAGGTTTTCCTATGTAATTGACCTCCAGTGTAAGCTGTCCTATGTGATTGTCCTCTGCTACAGGCTTTCGTATGTAATCAGCCTCCAATAGAGGTTGTCCTTTGTGTCTGACCTCTGAGAGATTACTCTACACGACTGACCCTTGACCCAGGCTATCCTGTATGAGAGGCCCTGATAGGGACTGTTCTGTGTAAAAGGCCCTAACAGAGGCTGTCCTATTTCCTCGACAGCTGATAGAGATTATCCTGTGCTAATGACCTCCAAAAGGGGCTGACCCGTGTAATTGACCCTCATAGAGGTCATCCCGTGTGAGCGACCTGCAAAGGAGGTTGTCCCGTGTAATTGACCCTTGACCCTCATAGAGGTCATCGAGTGTGAGCAACCTCCAAAAGAGGCTCTCCCTTCTAATTGACCCTTATAGAGGTCATACCATGTAAGCGACCTGCAAAAGAGGCTGTCCTGTGTAATTGACCCTCATAGAGGACATCCCGAGTGAGCGACTTCCAAAAGAGGCTGTCCTGCGTAATTGACCCTCATAGAGGTCATTGAGTGTGAGCGACCTCCAAAAGAGGCTCTCCCGTGTAACTGACCCTTATAGAGGTCATCCCATGTGAGCTACCTCCAAAAGAGGCTGTCCTGTGTAATTGACCCTCATAGAGGTCATCCCGAGTGAGCAACTTCCAAAAGAGGCTGTCCTGCGTAATTGACCGTTATAGAGGTCAATGAGTGTGAGCGACCACCAAAAGAGGCTGTCCCGTGTAATTGACCCTCATGGAGGTCCTCCCATGTGAGTGACCTCCAAAGGCGACTGACCCATGTAATTGACCCTCATAGAGGTTATCCCATGTGAGTGACCTCCAAAGGCGACTGTCCCGTGTAATTGACCCTCATAGAGGTCATCCCAAGTGAGCGACTTCCCAAAGAGGCTGTCCTGCGTAACTGACCCTTATAGAGGTCAATGAGTGTGAGCGACCTCCAAAAGAGGCTCTCCTATGTAGTTGACCCTTATAGAGGTCATCCCATGTGAGCGACCACCAAAAGTGGCTGTCCCGTGTAATTCACCCTCATGGCGGTCTTCCCATGTGAGTGACCTCCAAAGGTGACTGTCCCATGTAATTGACCCTCATAGAGGTTGTCCCATGTGAGCGACCTCCAAAGGCGACTGTTCCATGTAATTGACCCTCATAGATGTCATCCCCTGAGAGTGACCTCCAAAGGCGACTGTCCCATGCAATTGACCCTCATAGAGGTTGTCCCATGTGAGCAACCTCCAAAGGCGACTGTTCCATGTAATTGACCCTCATAGAGGTCATCCCCTGTGAGCGACCTCCAAAAGATTCTGTCCTGAGAGTCCCTGATACAGACTGTTATGTGTGGAGGCCCTTTTAGAGGCTGTCCTCTGGTCACTATCACCTCATCCATACAGGGCTACACAACAAAGTTTCTTGCTGTTCTGTTTGTCCTTCCTAAAGATGTCACTCCCCAGTTCATGGACTCCTGGGCGGGTCCTGCAGGGGGAAGTTGAGCTGGCAGTAGGGGGCGCAGACAGGGGCGGACTGACCATTTGGAAACTTGGGCCCGGGGTCAGTAGGGGGCCCCATGAGATGCCCCTGGTACCTTTTTCATAGGCTTTTTTTAGTTTGAGCAAGGACACAGGGGCCCCATGATCCCTTATTGCCCGGGGGGCCCCATGGGTTGTCAGTCCGCCCCTGGGCGTAGATAAGAAGGGGGGTCAGGGGGGTTCGGCAGTGCAGTGGTGGGGCTGGTACTACAGTGGAGGTGGCTGGGCAAGGCTTCAGAGATAGATGGGGTCAGACAAGGAGTGAGGCCATTATGCCCCTCGGACCTGGAGAAATGGTTGGGTTAGAGCAGGGGTAGGCAACCTGAGAGCCGCAGGACTACAAGTTCCATCATGCCTCTGCAAGTCATAGCTGTAACTGTCAGTTTTGTAATCTTTGCAATGCCTCATGGGAAATGTAGTTCCACAACAGCTAGAGAGCTGCAGGTTGGCTACCCCTGGGTTAGAGGAAGGGGGACAACACGGGAGAACAATTAGAAGACAGTTGTCACCTGGGTTTAGAACTACTTCAAGGGGGAACCCCCCATCATAGCTCCTGCTTTAGAAGTTTGTTGTCATTCGATGTCCGTCACGTCTTAATGTGTGACCTCTCCGGTAGATGATGCCGGGCTGATGCTTCATTGTTCATCATTGTCCTCTTTGTGTGTTATTACAGGATTACAAGGATGCCTTGATTACCAACTATTATGTAAGTGTGTATAGAGCACGTGTGTCCATCCACACCCCATTCCATGCCTGTGTGACCAAGGCTCCTGCCATCTCTAATTCCACCCCTAGATCTTCTTTATGGTACAGTCCAATCCCCTTATTTGCCTTTACCAGAATGGGGAAGAAAGGGGATTTAACCACTTCCAGTCCGGACACTTTCACCCCCTTCCTGTTCAGGCCAATTTTCAGCTTTCAGCGCCATCACACTTTGAATGACAATTGCGCGGTCATGCAACACTGCACCCATATGAATATTTTAGCATTTTTTTGAGACAGATAAAGCTTTATTTTGCTGGTATTTATTCACCGCTGGGATTTTTTTTTTTTGCTATGAAATAAAAAATGTCCAAAAATTTTGAAAAAAAGTGTTTTTCTTATAAAAATTTGCAAATAAATAATCTTTGTTTATAAATCTTGGCCAAAATTTATCCCGTTATCTTTTTAGTAAAAAAAAATAACCAAAATTAATTTATACCCCAAAATGATAATTTTTACATTTTTAAAATTTTATATATATATATATATATATATATATATATATAATTTTTTTTTTTTTTAAACATACTGTCACCCTAGCAGTACAGTGTCACCATGGTGACACTGTACTACTTGTGGGGGGTGATGAAGATTTTTTTTTTTTTTTTTACACTGATTGCTACCCATAAAGGCTGTAAAAACAATCATTTTTCCTTCTCTCTGTCTGCATTCTTGCAGCCATTGAGAACTACTGAGTGAGCTGTGATTGGTCACAGCTTGTCACATGGTACAAGGCTGTTGTGAATGGCCCCGTACCATGTGATCTCTGTGATCATTCACAGATTTCACACGTAGTAAGCAATGATGTCAGAAGTGACATCTTGCTTACCACTCTGCATGTGATCACTGATTGACCAATCAGTGATCACATGATCGGGACCTCGCACAGAGGTCCCGTCCGATGATCGGGGTTCCACTGTGTCTGGAGGACACAGTGGGCACCGGATCGCAGTGCTGCGCGCTCCCAGGGAGCGCGTACAAGCAGGGGGCGGGGAGGCCGTTTATAAATGGCCACCCGACTCTGCACTACCACCGTCCGGCCGTTTATATACAACGGCCGGACGGGAAGTGGTTAAGTGACTTTAAACATGGCTTGGTTGTTGGTGCCAGACGGGCTGGTCTGAGTATTTCAAAAACTGCTGATCTACTGGGATTTTCACACACAACCACCTCTAGGGTTTATGGTCCAAAAATATCCAGCGAGTGGCAGTTGTGTGGAGGAAAATGCCTTGTTGAGGTCAAAGGTCGGAGGAGAATGGGCAGACGGGTTCCAGTTGATAGAAAGGCAACAGTAACTCCAATGACCACTCGTTACAACCAAGGTATGCACAATACCATCTTAGCTGACAGGAGTGGTCTTCTGCTGCTGTAGCCCATCTGCTTCAAGGTTGGACATGTTGTGCATTCTGGCTGCCTTCACACTTGAGCGTTTCGTAGCTCGAAGCTCCAAAAAAAAGCGCAAACTTAAAAATCAATTGTTCTCTATGGTGCCTGAACTTGAACTTTTTTTTAAGTTTGAGCGTTTTTTTGGAGCTTCAAGCTTCGAGCTACGAAACGCCCAAGTGTGAATGCAGCCTGAATGCACAACCTTGAAGCAGATGGGCTACAGCAGCAGAAGACCACACCGGGTGCCGCTCCTGTCAGCTAAGAACAGGAAACGGAGGTTACAATTCGCACAGGCTTACCAAAATCGGACAATAGAAGATTGGAAAAACGTTGCCTGGTCTGATGAGTCTGGATTTCCCTAGAGATGGTTGTGCGTGAAAATCCCAGTAGACCAGCAGTCTTTGAAATACCCAGACCAGCCGTCTGACACCAACAACCATGTTACGTTCAAAGTCACTTAAATCCCCTTTCTTCCCCATTCTGATGCTCGGTATCAACTTCAGCAAGTCGTCTTCACCACATCTAGATGTCTAAATGCATTGAGTTGCTGCCGTGGGATTGGCTGGTCAGCAAGTTGTGTTACCGAGCCATTGAATAGGTGGATGTAATAAAGTGGTCGGTGAATGTAGAACAGTTTAATTCTCTCAGCTGTATCTAAGACCACCCCTATGACTCCTGTATGGTACAGTCTGGATCCCTCTTTTGCTCTAACCCCACCCCTTCATCTCCTAAATGGCTCAATCCAATCTCTTCTTCTGTCTCTAAGCCCACCCCTGCATTTCCTATATGGTACAGTCTGGACCCCTCATTTGCTCTAACCCCGCCCCTTCATCTCCTAAATGGCTCAATCCGATCCCCTCTTCTGTCTCTGAGCCCACCCCTACATTTCCTATATGGTACAGTCTGGACCCCTCTTTTGGTCTAACCCCACCCCTTCATCTCCTAAATGGCTCAATCCGATCCCCTCTTCTGTCTCTAAGCCCACCCCCGCATTTTCTATATGGTACAGTCTGGACCCCTCTTTTGGTCTAACCCCACCCCTTCATCTCCTAAATGGCTCAATCCCATCCCCTCTTCTGTCTCTAAAGCACACCCCTGCATTTCATATATGGTACAGTCTGGACCCCTCTTTTGCTCTAACCCCACCCCTTCATCTCCTAAATGGCTCAATCCCCTCCCCTCTTCTGTCTCTAAGCCCACCCCTGCATTTCATACTGTATATGGTACAGTCTGGACCCGTCTTTTGCTCTAAGCCCACCCCTTCATCTCCTAAATGGCTCAATCCAATCCCCTCTTCTGTCTCTAAGCGCACCCCTGCATTTCCTATATGGTACAGTCTGGACCCCTCTTTTGCTCTAACCCCACGCCTTCCTCTCCTAAATGGATCAATCCGATCCCCTCTTCTGTCTCTGAGCCCACCCCTGCATTTCCTATATGGTACAGTCTGGACCCGTCTTTTGCTCTAACCCCACCCCTTCATCTCCTAAATGGCTCAATCCGATCCCCTCTTCTGTCTCTGAGCCCACCCCTGCATTTCCTATATGGTACAGTCTGGACCCCTCATTTGCTCTAACCCCGCCCCTTCATCTCCTAAATGGCTCAATCCGATCCCCTCTTCTGTCTCTGAGCCCACCCCTACATTTCCTATATGGTACAGTCTGGACCCCTCTTTTGGTCTAACCCCACCCCTTCATCTCCTAAATGGCTCAATCCGATCCCCTCTTCTGTCTCTAAGCCCACCCCCGCATTTTCTATATGGTACAGTCTGGACCCCTCTTTTGCTCTAACCCCACGCCTTCATCTCCTAAATGGCTCAATCCGATCCCCTCTTCTGTCTCTAAGCCCACCCCCCGCATTTCCTATATGGTACAGTCTGGACCCCTCTTTTGGTCTAACCCCACCCCTTCATCTCCTAAATGGCTCAATCCCATCCCCTCTTCTGTCTCTAAAGCCCACCCCTGCATTTCATATATGGTACAGTCTGGACCCCTCTTTTGCTCTAACCCCACCCCTTCATCTCCTAAATGGCTCAATCCCCTCCCCTCTTCTGTCTCTAAGCCCACCCCTGCATTTCATACTGTATATGGTACAGTCTGGACCCGTCTTTTGCTCTAAGCCCACCCCTTCATCTCCTAAATGGCTCAATCCAATCCCCTCTTCTGTCTCTAAGCGCACCCCTGCATTTCCTATATGGTACAGTCTGGACCCCTCTTTTGCTCTAACCCCACGCCTTCCTCTCCTAAATGGATCAATCCGATCCCCTCTTCTGTCTCTGAGCCCACCCCTGCATTTCCTATATGGTACAGTCTGGACCCGTCTTTTGCTCTAACCCCACCCCTTCATCTCCTAAATGGCTCAATCTGATCCCCTCTTCTGTCTCTAAGCCCACCCCCGCATTTTCTATATGGTACAGTTTGGACCTATCTTTTGCTCTAACCCCACCCCTTCATCTCCTAAATGGCTCAATCTAATCCCCTCTTCTGTCTCTAAGCCCACCCCTGCATTTCCTATATGGTACAGTCTGGACCCCTCTTTTGGTCTAACCCCACCCCTTCATCTCCTAAATGGATCAATCCCATCCCCTCTTTTGCTCTAACCCCACCCCTTCATCTCCTAAATGGCTCAATCCAATCCCCTCTTCGGTCTCTGAGCCCACCCCTGCATTTCCTATATGGTACAGATGGATCCCTTCTTCTTCCTAACCCCATGTCTACATCTCTTAAATGGTACAATCTGACCCTTTCTTCTGTCTCTAACCCCCACATGTTTCTTAAATGGTACAATCTGATCCCATCTTCTGTCTCTAGCCTCACCCCTGAGTTTCTTATATGGAAATGTTCACTCCCCTCTTCTGTCTCTAACTATTAGTTTGTTCTTCTCAGATTTGGCCCGCAGTGCAAATTGCCAATTTTTACTTCATCCCTTTATATCACAGGTACGTATGACGTGTGGGGTCATAAATACATATTCCTTTGTAATAACATATAATGAGCTGAGGCACTGTGTGAGCTGTATGGGGCACTGTGTGTGAGCTGTATGGGGCACTGTGTGTGAGCTGTATGGGGCACGGTGTGAGCTGTATAGGGCAGGGTGTGAGCCGCATGAGGCACGGAGTGAGCCGTACGAAAAACTATGCAAGCTGTATGAGGCACTGTTGGAGCTCTATGAGACACTGTATGATGGTGTTCTAGAACAGTTATATGGTGATTAGGAAAGCCTGGTGAGGTTATGTGATGCACGTGTATGTTGCTCTGTATTTAAATATAAGCTGTATGAGCCATTAGGTGAGCTGTATTTGACACTATATAAGCTGCACAAGGCAGTGTGTGAGCTGTATGGGGCACTGTGTGAGCTGTATGGGGCACTGTGTGAGCCCTATGGAGCACTATGTGAGCCGTATGGAGCACTGTGTGAGCCGCATGGGGAACTGTGTTAGCCCTATGAGGCACTGTGTGAGCCGCATGGGACACTGAGCCGCAGGGGCACTGTGTGAGCCATATGAAGCTCTGTGTGAGCCGTATGAGACACTGTGTGAGCCGTATTTGACACTATATGAGCTGTATGGGGCACTGTGTGAGCTGTATGGGGCACTGTGTTAGCTGTATGGGGCACTGTGTGAGCTGTATGCAGCACTGTGTGAGCTGTGTGCAGCACTGTGTTAACTGTATGCAGTAATTTATGAGCTGTATGGGGCACCTTGTGAGCTGTATGGGGCACTGTGTGAGCCGTATGGAGCACTGTGTTAGCCGTATGAGGCACTGTGTGAGCCGCATGGGGAACTGTGTTAGCCGTATAAGGCACTGTGTGAGCAGCATTGGAAAACTGAGCCACAGGGGCACTGTGTGAGCCATATGAGACACTGTGTGAGCCATATTTGACACTATATGAGCTGTATGGGGCACTGTGTTAGCTGTGTGCAGCACTGTGTTAACTGTATGCAGTAATTTATGAGCTGTATGGGGCACCTTGTGAGCTGTATGGGGCACTGTGTGAGCCGCATGGGGAACTGTGTTAGCCGTATGAGGCACTGTGTGAGCTGCATGGGACACTGAGCCGCAGGGGCACTGTGTGAGCCGTATGAGACACTGTGTGAGCTGTATTTGACACTATATGAGCTGTATGGGGCACTGTGTGAGCTGTATGCAGCACTGTGTGAACTGTGTGCGGAACTGTGTTAACTGTATGCAGTAATTTATGAGCTGTATGGGGCACCTTGAGAGCTGTATGGGGCCCTGTGTGAGCTGTATGGGGCCCTGTGTGAGCTGTATTAGGCCCTGTGCGAGCTGTATGGGGCCCTGTGCGAGCTGTATGGGGCACTGTGCAAGCTGTATGAGGCTTTCTGTGAGCCGTATGAGGCACTGTGTGAGCCGTATGAGGCACTGTGTGAGCTGTATGAAGCACTGTATGAATGTTTTGGATTGGATATGTCACTGTGTCCCTTTCTGTGTTAGGCTCCATGATACCTGAAGCCATCAGGATTGGATGAAAACAAACCACATGCAATACCCACGATCAGATGTCAGGTTGATCACAAATTCAGCCAGGACACTGATTGGTTTCTAATCATGAAAGTGGTGGCTGTCAGCACCAGCTTAGTCTTGGGAATAGGGGTGTCCACAGCCGCACGCTCCTGGTTCTACAAGAGAAGTTAGGTTGTCACTCTCCCAGCACTGGGTCCTGTGCTGAGGAATAATAATCTGCAGATTTTAGTCGGGGTAAATGTCTCATTGGATCCCCAGCAGATCTATGGAAATGTTCTTGTATAGGTTGGAGCTCCTCCTTGGTTGCCTTTTTTCAGAGCCTCTCCAGATGCAGTTTGATAACAAGGAAACAAGACAATCATGTCCATCCATTTGATGAACCTGAGAATGTTGTAGTGTCTTGAAAATGTCTTCACACCCCTTCAAATGTCCCCCATGTTGTCATGTCACAACCAAAAACCTAAATGTATTTTATTGGGATTGGATGTGATGGACCGACACAAAGTGGCACATAATTGTGAAGTGGAAGGAAAATGAGAAATGGTTTTCAACATTTGTGACCAATAAATATCTGAAAAGTGTGGCGGCATTTGTATTCAGCCCCCCGGAGTCAATACTTTGTAGGACCCCCTTTGGCTTCAATTCCAGCTGCAAGTCTTTTTGGGGATGTCTCTTTGCACATCTAGAGAGGGACATTTGTGTCCGTTCTTTGCAGAATCGCTCAAGCTCAATCAGATTGGATGGAGGGCGTCTGTGAACAGCAATTTTCAAGTCTGGCCACAGATTCTCAGTTGGATTTTGGTCTGGTCTATGACTGGGCCATTCTAACACATGAATATGCTTTTATCTAAACCATTCCATTGTAGCTCTGGCTGGATGTTCCGGGTCGTTGTCCTGCTGGAAGGTGATCTTCCACCCCGGTCTCAAGTCTTTTGCAGACTGTAACAGGTTTTCTTCTAAGATTGCTCTGTATTTGGCTCCATTTATCTTCCTCAACTCTGACCAGCTTCCCTGTCCCTGCTGAAGAAAAGCATCCCCACAACATGATGCTGCCACCACCATGTTTCACGGTTGGGATGGTGTGTTCAGGGTGATGTTCAGTGTTAGTTTTCCGCCACACACAGTGCTTTGCTTTTAGGCCAAAAAGTTCAATTTTGGTCTCATCTGTCCAGAGCACCTTCTTCCACATGTTTGCTGTGCCCCCCACATGGTTTCTCTCAAACTGCAAACGGGACTTCTTATGGCTTTCTTTCAACAATGGCTTTCTTCTTGCCTCTCTTCCATAAACACAGATTTGTGGAGTGCACGACTAATCGTTGTCCTGTGGACAGATTCTCCCACCTGAGCTGTGGATCTCTGCAGATCCTCCAGAGTTACCATGGGCCTCTTGGCTGATTCTCTGATGAATGTTACCCTTGCCCGGCCTGTTGGTTTAGGTGGACGGCCATGTCTTGGTAGGTTTGCAGTTGTGCCATACTCTTTCCATTTTCGGATGATGGATTGAACAGTTCTCCGTGTGATGTTCAAAGCTTGGGATATTTTTTTATAACCTAACCCTGCTTTAAACCTCTCCACAACTTTATCCCTGACCTGTCTGGTGTGTTCCTTGGCCTTCATGATGCTGTTTGTTCAATAATGTTCTATAACAAACCTCTGAGGGCTTCACAGAAAAGCTGTATTTATACTGAGATTACATTACACCCATGTGGACTCTATTTATGAATAAGGTGACTTCCGAAGGCAATTGGTTCCACTAGATTTTAGTTAGGGGTATCAGAGTAAAGGGGGCTGAATACAAATACACGCCACACTTTTCACAGATTTATTTCTAAAAAATGTTAAAAACCATTTCTCATTTTCTTTCCACTTCACTGATGTGCCACTTTGTGTTGGTCTATCACAGGGGTGTCAAACTGGTGGCCCTCCAGCTGTTGCAAAACTACAAGTCCTATCATGCCTCGTCCTTTGGGAGTCATGCTTGTAACTGTCAATCTTGCAATGCCTCATGGGACTTGTAGTTTGGCAACAACTGGAGGGCCTCCAGTTTGACACCCGTGGTCTTTCACATCAATTCCCAATAAAATACATATATACGTTTTGGTTGTAACAGGACATAATGTGGACAATTTCAAGGGGTAGGAAGACTTTTTCAAGGCTGTGAGCACAAAAATTTTAAATGGAGGGGGTAGAGTCATAAAATTTCCTTGGGGCCCAAAGGTATAGGTGTGTGTGTATGTATGTGTGTGTGTGTGTGTGGGGGGGGGGTGGTCTCCATATAAATCTGTATTTAATGTGTCATTCCTGTCCTTTTTCCCCTCCCAGGCTGGCCGTGGTACAATGTGTTGCCGTCATCTGGAACTCCTACCTCTCCTGGAAAGCCAACAAGGCTTGATCGCTTCCATCTGGCCCCGGATGAGTCTGGGGCCAGACTCTCTTCTCAGGGCTCTGCAGCATATTCATGATCCGTTCTGCCACCTACCTACTTGGGTCTTCCACTAATTCTCATTTCACTACCGAAAATTCTGGAATGAAGAATAGAACTTGTGACCTCCTCTTGGTTCAGTTCCTGTAGAGCTGACCACCTAAAAAAATGATGTTCTGGTCATAAGTGGAGTGAGTGCCTTGACAGCGACGAGAACAATCTGGGGTGGTCCCCACTCATCTTAGGTTCCTCCATATGGTATTGTGAGGACCCCTCATAACAGGCACAGTAGATCCATAGATGCCAACTGTCCCGGATTTGCCAGGACTGTCCCATATCTTGGGCCTTAGCTCCGATAATGCTGTGTCCTGGAAAATTTCCTGGGACCGGTGTCATCCTTATATGAAGTACTGCACATGCATGGTAACTTTTAAAGATATTCATTGGGATGATCGGGGGAAGGGGGCTTCAAGCGGGCAGTCCCTGCATAATTAGAGGTGGGGTTTGGGTGGACAACTCCATCAGGTGGGTGGGACCACCCAGTTATTGGGTGGGCTCAAGGTGGACTGTGGTTGGGGATAACTGTCCTGGGGTCTGGGTGGGATGCTGTCGGGTGAGACGACTCTCCAACATCTATGGCACACAGAATGATTGGTTATGGGTGGAACGACCCTTTAATTCTGGTCAGTTGCTAACTCTGCCTCCACAATTCAGCAATGTAAAAAAGGAGGAAGTGCAACATCTACGAGGACTGTCCACCATCTGTATTTCCGCGATATTCCGCCCACTGTGCACCGTGGATCTTCTTCCTACCTCTGCTGCCTGAGACTGCAATATTGTAATGTAATCGCTGCACAAGACGATAATTCATATTATTAAAAAGATTTGTTCATTTCAGGCTGTTATGATAAGACATGACATGAAATCTGCGAGTCCTTATCCCCCTGCTTGTGTACCGGGTATACTGGCTCTGTCTGAAGGCTGCACACAGCTTGACAGCAAATCGCAGCAGGAAGTATTGTATCTGTGGTCCTGCCATGCCATTAATTCCACTGATACCAATGATGGGGCACTATTCCTCCCACTGGCACCAATGATGGGGCACTATTCCTCCCACTGGCACCAATGATGGGGCACTATTCCTCCCTCTAATACCAATGATGGGGCACTATTCCTCCCTCTAATACCAATGATCGGGCACTATTCCTCCACTGATACCAATGATGGGGCACTATTCCTCCCACTGACACCAATGATGGGGCACTATTCCTCCCACTGATACCAATGATGGGGCACTATTCCTTCCACTGACACCAATGATGGGGCACTATTCCTCCCACCGACACCAATGATGGGGCGCTATTCCTACCACCGATACCAATGATGGGGCGCTATTCCTCCCACTGATACCAATGATGGGGCACTATTCCTCCCACTGATACCAATGATGGGGCACTATTCCTCCCACTGATACCAATGATGGGGCGCTATTCCTCCCACTGATACCAATGATGGGGCGCTATTCCTCCCACTGAGACCAATGATGGGGCGCTATTCCTCCCACTGATACCAATGATGGGGCACTATTCCTCCCACTGATACCAATGATGGGGCACTATTCCTCCCACTGATACCAATGACGGGACGCTATTCCTCCCACTGATACCAATGACGGGGCACTATTCCTCCCACTGATACCAACGATGGGGCACTATTCCTCCCATTGATACCAACCATGGGGCACTATTCCTCCTACTGATACCAATGACGGGGCACTATTCCTCCACTGATACCAATGATGGGGCACTATTCCTCCCACTGATACCAATGATGGGGCACTATTCCTCCCACTGATACCAATGATGGGGCACTATTCCTCCCACTGACACCAATGATGGGGCACTATTCCTCCCACTGATACCAATGATGGGGCACTATTCCTCCCACTGATACCAATGATGGGGCGCTATTCCTCCCACTGACACCAATGATGGGGCACTATTCCTCCCACTGATACCAATGATGGGGCACTATTCCTCCTACTGATACCAATGATGGGGCACTATTCCTCCACTGATACCAATGATGGGGCACTATTCCTCCACTGATACCAATGATGGGGCACTATTCCTCCCACTGATACCAATGATGGGGCACTATTCCTCCACTGATACCAATGATGGGGCACTATTCCTCCCACTGATACCAATGATGGGGCACTATTCCTCCCACTGATACCAATGATGGGGCACTATTCCTCCCACTGACACCAATGATGGGGCACTATTCCTCCCACCGACACCAATGGTGGGACAATATTCCTCCCACCGATACCAATGATGGGACACTATTCCTCCCACTGATACCAATGATGGGGCACTATTCCTCCCAATGATACCAATGATGGGACACTATTCCTCCACTGATACCAATGATGGGACAATATTCCTCCCACTGATACCAATGATGGGGCACTATTCCTCCCACTGATACCAATGATTGGGCACTATTCCTCCCACTGACACCAATGATGGGGCACTATTCCTCCCACTGATACCAATGATGGGACACTATTCCTCCCACTGATACCAATGATGTGACACTATTCCTCCCACTGACACCAATGATGGGACACTATTCCTCCCACTGATACCAATGATGGGGTACTATTCCTCCCACTGATACCAATGATGGGGCACTATTCCTCCCACTGACACCAATGACGGGGCACTATTCCTCCCACTGATACCAATGATGGGGCACTATTCCTCCCACTGACACCAATGATGGGGCACTATTCATCCCACTGATACCAATGATGGGCACTATTCCTCCCACTGATACCAATGATGGGGCACTATTCCTCCCATTGATACCAATGATGGGCACTATTCCTCCCACTGATACCAATGATGTGACACTATTCCCACTGACACCAAGACATTTTCTACTCCCACTGACCACAGTTCACCCCTCCTAATGTTTGAAGGAGAATAAATTATCCCTTTGTGACGAAATCTTGGAGACCCCTGGGCTAGAACCAGATGGCACACGTGCAATGGGTTGGGCTGTCAGTATCTACAGAATAGAAGCGGGTGAAACCTGCCATAACATTGGCTAAAATTCTTACAGTGTATAGAAGTGATCTGGAAAGGGGTGGGGGAGGGGGTGGGCTGCTTTTCACTTTAAAAATTGCTGGAGGAAGAAAAGTTTTGCTCTTTTTCTCCCCAGTCCAGGAAAGCTGAAGCAGGAACTCCCCAGCAGGTGGCGTCCTTGTTCCTGTAGTTTTCTGTACATTTAGCCCATTTCATGGCGTATTTCTCAGCCGTCTGCCTTACCTTTCCGTACGAACAGCAAATGAAAAAAGTCATTTTTGGGGATTTTATACACTGCTGTGCGAAAGTTTTAGGCAGGTGCAGGGTCGGACTGACCATTTGGAAACTCGGGCACTGCCCTAGGGCCCCAATTCAGTAGGGGGCCCCATGAGATGCCCCTGGTACATTTTTAATAGGTTTTTCAAGTTTGGGCAAGGACACAGGGGCCCCATGATCCCCTATTGTCCAGGGGCCCCATGAGTTGTCAGTCCGCCCCTGGGCAGGTGTGAAAAAAAATGCTGTAAATCGAATAGAAGTGCTCATAGTTTACTTTTTTTTATCAATTAACAAAAAATGAAAAGTAAATGAAGAGAAGAGAAATCCGAATCCAATCAATATTTTGTGTGACCCCTCCCCCCTCACCTTCTTCTAGGTAGATGTCCACACAGTGTTTGAAGGAACCTGGAAGGTAGGTTGTTCCAAACATCTTCAAGAAGTAAGCAGGGTCGGCGCTACCATTAGGCAAACTAGGCAGCCGCCTGGGGCGCATTGCTGTCTGGGGGTGCAGCCACGGCTCCTGGTTTCCCTACTCTATGCCATGGCCAGATCTAGGGGGGCTGCGGGGATAGGCTTTGGGGGGATTTGGATAAGGTGGGAGGATTTTATGCTGGGAAGGGTAATTTGGAGGGGCTTTAGCTAGAGGAGGGATTTGGGGGAATTTGTCCTAGGTGGTGGTGTGGGGGTTAAAGGAGGAGTGATGCTGGGAGGGGGGATTTGTGCTAGGAGGGGGATTGGGAGGATTTGTGCTAGGAGGGGGAATTTGTGCTAGGAGGGGGGATTGGGAGGATTTGTGCTAGGAGGGGGGATTGGGAGGATTTGTGCTAGGAGGGGGATTGGGAGGATTTGTACTAGGAGAGGGGATTGGGAGTATTTGAGCTAGGATAGGGGATTGGGAGGATTTGTACTAGGAGGGGGGGTTGGGAGGATTTGTTCTAGGAGGGGGGATTGGGAGGATTTGTTCTAGGAGGGGGGATTGGGAGGATTTGTACTAGGATAGGGGATTGGGACGATTTATGCTAGGAGAGGGGATTGGGAGGATTTGTGCTAGGAGGGGGGATTGGGAGGATTTTTGCTGGAAGGGGGATTGGGAGGATTTGTGCTGGGAGGGGGATTGGGAGGATTTGTGCTAGGAGGGGGGATTGGGAGGATTTGTGCTAGGATATGGGATTGGGAGGATTTGTACTAGGAGGGGGATTGGGAGGATTTGTGCTAGGATAGGGGATTGGGACAATTTATGCTAGGAGAGGGGATTGGGAGGATTTGTGCTAGGAGGGGGGATTGGGAGGATTTGTGCTAGGAGAGGGGATTGAGAGGATTTGTGCTAGGAGAGGGGATTGAGAGGATTTGTGTTAGGAGAGGGGAATGGGAGGATTTGTGCTAGGAGGGGGATTTGGAGGATTTGTGCTAGGAGGGGGGATTGGGAGGATTTGTGCTAGGAGAGGGGATTGGGAGGATTTGTGCTGGGAGGGGGATTGAGAGGATTTGTGCTAGGTGAGGGGAATGGGAGGATTTGTGCTAGGAGGGGGATTTGGAGGATTTGTGCTAGGAGGGGGGATTGGGAGGATTTGTGCTAGGAGAGGGGATTGGGAGGATTTGTGCTGGGAGGGGGATTGAGAGGATTTGTGCTGGGAGGGGGGATTTAGAGGATTTGTGCTAGAAGGGGGGATTGGGAGGATTTGTGCTAGGAGGGGGATTGAAAGGATTTGTATTTGTACTAGGAGGGGGGATTGGGAGGATTTGTGCTAGGAGAGGGGATTGGGAGGATTTGTGCTAGGAGAGGGGATTGAGAGGATTTGTGCTGGGATAGGAGATTGGGACGATTTATGCTAGGAGAGGGGATTGGGAGGATTTGTGCTAGGAGGGGGGATTGGGAGGATTTGTGCTGGGAGGGGGATTGGGAGGATTTGTGCTGGGAGAGGGGATTGGGAGGATTTGTGCTGGGAGGGGGGATTGGGAGGATTTGTGCTGGGAGGGGGGATTGAGAGGATTTGTGCTGGGAGAGGGGATTGGGAGGATTTGTGCTGGGAGAGGGGATTGGGAGGATTTGTGCTGGGAGAGGGGATTGGGAGGATTTGTGCTGGGAGGGGGGATTGGGAGGATTTGTGCTGGGAGGGGGATTGGGGGGATTTGTGCTGGGAGGGGGGATTGAGAGGATTTGTGCTGGGAGGGGGGATTGAGAGGATTTTTGCTAGGAGGGGGGATTGGGAGGATTTGTGCTAGGAGAGGGGAATGGGAGGATTTGTGCTAGGAGGGGGATTTGGAGGATTTGTGCTGGGAGGGGGGATTTGGAGGATTTGTGCTAGAAGGGGGGATTGGGAGGATTTGTGCTGGGAGGGGGGATTGAGAGGATTTGTGCTGGGAGGGGGGATTGAGAGGATTTTTGCTAGGAGGGGGGATTGGGAGGATTTGTGCTAGGAGGGGGGATTGGGAGGATTTGTGCTAGGAGAGGGGATTGGGAGGATTTGTGCTAGGAGGGGGATTTGGAGGATTTGTGCTGGGAGGGGGGATTTGGAGGATTTGTGCTAGAAGGGGGGATTGGGAGGATTTTTGCTAGGAGGGGGATTGAGAGGATTTGTATTTGTACTAGGAGGGGGAATTGGGAGGATTTGTGCTAGGAGAGGGGATTGGGAGGATTTGTGCTAGGAGGGGGATTGAGAGGATTTGTATTTGTACTAGGAGAGGGGATTGGGAGGATTTGTGCTAGGAGAGGGGATTGGGAGGATTTGTGCTAGGAGAGGGGATTGGGAGGATTTGTGCTAGGAGGGGGGATTGGGAGGATTTGTGCTAGGAGGGGGGATTGGGAGGATTTGAGCTAGGAGGGGGATTGGGAGGATTTGTGCTAGGAGGGGGATTGGGAGGATTTGTGCTAGGAGGGGGATTGGGAGGATTTGTGCTAGGAGAGGGGATTGGGAGGATTTGTGCTAGAAGGGGGGATTGGGAGGATTTGTGCTAGAAGGGGGGATTGGGAGGATTTGTGCTAGGAGAGGGGATTGGGAGGATTTGTGCTAGGAGAGGGGATTGGGAGGATTTGTGCTAGAAGGGGGGATTGGGAGGATTTGTGCTAGAGGGGGGATTGGGAGGATTTGTGCTAGGAGGGGGATTGGGAGGATTTGTGCTGGGAGAGGGGATTGGGAGGATTTGTGCTGGGAGAGGGGATTGGGAGGATTTGTGCTGGGAGAGGGGATTGGGAGGATTTGTGCTGGGAGGGGGATTGGAAGGATTTGTATTAGGAGAGGGGATTGGGAGGATTTGTGCTGGGAGAGGGGATTGGGAGGATTTGTGCTGGGAGGGGGATTGGAAGGATTTGTGCTAGGAGAGGGGATTGGGAGGATGTGTGCTAGGAGGGAGATTGGGAGGATTTATGCTAGGAGAGGGATTGGGAAGGGGAAGGGGTGTGTGCTAGAAATAGAGAACGAGGAAGATTTGTGTTAGGAGGGGTATTGGGGGGATTTTGGTGAGGAGGAAGGATTTGTGCTGGGAAGGGTAATTTGGAGGGGGTTGTGATAGGAGGGTGGATTGGGTTGGGATTTATGCTAGGAGGGGGGATTTGGGGGAGAGTGTTTGTTTTAGGAGGGGTGAAATGTATTTTGGTTGGGGGGGGGGTGTGTGTTGCAAGTAGCTGGTCTTGCCTAGGGCGCAAAAGCTAGGAGGGGGGATTGGGAGGATTTGTGCTAGGAGAGGGGAATGGGAGGATTTGTGCTAGGAGAGGGGATTGGGAGGATTTGTGCTGGGAGAGGGGATTGGGAGGATTTGTGCTGGGAGGGGGGATTGAGAGGATTTGTGCTGGGAGGGGGGATTGAGAGGATTTGTGCTGGGAGGGGGGATTGAGAGGATTTGTGCTGGGAGGGGGGATTGAGAGGATTTGTGCTGGGAGGGGGGATTGAGAGGATTTCTGCTAGGAGGGGGGATTGGGAGGATTTGTGCTAGGAGGGGGATTTGGAGGATTTGTGCTGGGAGGGGGGATTTGGAGGATTTGTGCTAGAAGGGGGGATTGGGAGGATTTTTGCTGGGAGGGAGGATTTGGAGGATTTGTGCTAGAAGGGGGGATTGGGAGGATTTTTGCTAGGAGGGGGATTGAGAGGATTTGTATTTGTACTAGGAGGGGGAATTGGGAGGATTTGTGCTAGGAGGGGGATTGGGAGGATTTGTGCTAGGAGAGGGGATTGGGAGGATTTGTGCTAGGAGGGGGGATTTGGAGGATTTGTGCTAGAAGGGGGGATTGGGAGGATTTTTGCTAGGAGGGGGATTGAGAGGATTTGTATTTGTACTAGGAGAGGGGATTGGGAGGATTTGTATTAGGAGAGGGGATTGGGAGGATTTGTGCTAGGAGGGGGGATTGGGAGGATTTGAGCTAGGAGGGGGATTGGGAGGATTTGTGCTAGGAGGGGGGATTGGGAGGATTTTTGCTAGGAGGGGGATTGAGAGGATTTGTATTTGTACTAGGAGAGGGGATTGGGAGGATTTGTACTAGGAGAGGGGATTGGGAGGATTTGTGCTAGGAGGGGGGATTGGGAGGATTTGTACTAGGAGGGGGGATTGGGAGGATTTGTGCTAGGAGAGGGGATTGGGAGGATTTGTGCTAGGAGAGGGGATTGGGAGGATTTGTATTAGGAGGGGGAATTGGGAGGATTTGTGCTAGGAGGGGGAATTTGGAGGATTTGTGCTAGGAGAGGGGATTGGGAGGATTTGTGCTAGGAGAGGGGATTGGGAGGATTTGTGCTAGGAGAGGGGATTGGGAGGATTTGTGCTAGGAGGGGGGATTGGGAGGATTTTTGCTAGGAGGGGGATTGAGAGGATTTGTATTTGTACTAGGAGAGGGGATTGGGAGGATTTGTACTAGGAGAAGGGATTGGGAGGATTTGTGCTAGGAGGGGGGATTGGGAGGATTTGAGCTAGGAGGGGGATTGGGAGGATTGTGCTAGGAGGGGGATTGGAAGGATTTGTGCTAGGAGGGGGATTGGGAGGATTTGTGCTAGGAGGGGGATTTGGAGGATTTGTGCTGGGAGGGGGGATTTGGAGGATTTGTGCTAGAAGGGGGGATTGGGAGGATTTTTGCTGGGAGGGAGAATTTGGAGGATTTGTGCTAGAAGGGGGGATTGGGAGGATTTTTGCTAGGAGGGGGATTGAGAGGATTTGTATTTGTACTAGGAGGGGGAATTGGGAGGATTTGTGCTAGGAGAGGGGATTGGGAGGATTTGTGCTAGGAGAGGGGATTGGGAGGATTTGTGCTAGGAGGGGGGATTTGGAGGATTTGTGCTAGAAGGGGGGATTGGGAGGATTTTTGCTAGGAGGGGGATTGAGAGGATTTGTATTTGTAGTAGGAGAGGGGATTGGGAGGATTTGTACTAGGAGAGGGGATTGGGAGGATTTGTACTAGGAGGGGGATTTGGAGGATTTGTGCTAGGAGGGGGGATTGGGAGGATTTGAGCTAGGAGGGGGATTGGGAGGATTTGTGCTAGGAGAGGGGTTTGGAAGGATTTGTGCTAGGAGGGGGGATTGGGAGGATTTTTGCTAGGAGGGGGATTGAGAGGATTTGTATTTGTACTAGGAGAGGGGATTGGGAGGATTTGTGCTAGGAGGGGGGATTGGTAGGATTTGTGCTAGGAGAGGGGATTGGGAGGATTTGTACTAGGAGGGGGAATTGGGAGGATTTGTGCTAGGAGGGGGAATTTGGAGGATTTGTGCTAGGAGGGGGGATTGGGAGGATTTGTGCTAGGAGGGGGAATTGGGAGGATTTGTACTAGCAGGGGGAATTTGGAGGATTTGTGCTAGGAGAGGGGATTGGGAGGATTTGTGCTAGGAGAGGGGATTGGGAGGATTTGTGCTAGGAGAGGGGATTGGGAGGATTTGTGCTAGGAGGGGGGATTGGGAGGATTTTTGCTAGGAGGGGGATTGAGAAGATTTGTATTTGTACTAGGAGAGGGGATTGGGAGGATTTGTACTAGGAGAGGGGATTGGGAGGATTTGAGCTAGGAGGGGGATTGGGAGGATTTGTGCTAGGAGAGGGGTTTGGAAGGATTTGTGCTAGGAGGGGGGTTTGGAAGGATTTGTGCTATGAGGGGGATTGGAAGGATTTGTGCTAGGAGAGGGGATTGGGAGGATTTGTGCTAGGAGGGGGATTGGAAGGATTTGTGCTAGGAGGGGGATTGGGAGGATTTGTGCTAGGAGGGGGATTGGGAGGATTTGTGCTAGGAGAGGGGTTGGGAGGATTTGTGCTAGGAGAGGGGATTGGGAGGATTTGTGCTAGGAGAGGGGATTGGGAGGATTTGTGCTAGGAGAGGGGATTGGGAGGATTTGTGCTAGGAGGGGGATTGGGAGGATTTGTGCTAGGAGGGGGATTTGGAGGATTTGTGCTGGGAGGGGGGATTTGGAGGATTTGTGCTAGAATGGGGGATTGGGAGGATTTTTGCTGGGAGGGAGGATTTGGAGGATTTTTGCTAGGAGGGGGATTGAGAGGATTTGTATTTGTACTAGGAGGGGGAATTGGGAGGATTTGTACTAGGAGAGGGGATTGGGAGGATTTGTGCTAGGAGGGGGGATTGGGAGGATTTGAGCTAGGAGGGGGATTGGGAGGATTTGTACTAGGAGGGGGGATTGGGAGGATTTTTGCTAGGAGGGGGATTGAGAGGATTTGTATTTGTACTAGGAGAGGGGATTGGGAGGATTTGTACTAGGAGAGGGGATTGGGAGGATTTGTGCTGGGAGGGGGATTGGGAGGATTTGTGCTAGGAGGGGGGATTGGGAGGATTTGAGCTAGGATGGGAATTGGGAGGATTTGTGCTAGGAGGGGGGATTGGGAGGATTTTTGCTAGGAGGGGGATTGAGAGGATTTGTATTTGTACTAGGAGAGGGGATTGGGAGGATTTGTACTAGGAGAGGGGATTGGGAGGATTTGTGCTAGGAGGGGGGATTGGGAGGATTTGTACTAGGAGGGGGGATTGGGAGGATTTGTGCTAGGACAGGGGATTGTGAGGATTTGTGCTAGGAGAGGGGATTGGGAGGATTTGTACTAGGAGGGGGAATTGGGAGGATTTGTGCTAGGAGGGGGAATTTGGAGGATTTGTGCTAGGAGAGGGGATTGGGAGGATTTGTGCTAGGAGAGGGGATTGGGAGGATTTGTGCTAGGAGGGGGGATTGGGAGGATTTTTGCTAGGAGGGGGATTGAGAGGATTTGTATTTGTACTAGGAGAGGGGATTGGGAGGATTTGTACTAGGAGGGGGGATTGGGAGGATTTGAGCTAGGAGGGGGATTGGGAGGATTGTGCTAGGAGAGGGGATTGGGAGGATTTGTGCTAGGAGAGGGGATTGGAAGGATTTGTGCTAGGAGGGGGATTGGGAGGATTTGTGCTAGGAGGGGGATTTGGAGGATTTGTGCTGGGAGGGGGGATTTGGAGGATTTGTGCTAGAAGGGGGGATTGGGAGGATTTTTGCTGGGAGGGAGAATTTGGAGGATTTGTGCTAGAAGGGGGGATTGGGAGGATTTTTGCTAGGAGGGGGATTGAGAGGATTTGTATTTGTACTAGGAGGGGGAATTGGGAGGATTTGTGCTAGGAGAGGGGATTGGGAGGATTTGTGCTAGGAGAGGGGATTGGGAGGATTTGTGCTAGGAGGGGGGATTTGGAGGATTTGTGCTAGAAGGGGGGATTGGGAGGATTTTTGCTAGGAGGGGGATTGAGAGGATTTGTATTTGTACTAGGAGAGGGGATTGGGAGGATTTGTACTAGGAGAGGGGATTGGGAGGATTTGTACTAGGAGGGGGATTGGGAGGATTTGTGCTAGGAGGGGGGATTGGGAGGATTTGAGCTAGGAGGGGGATTGGGAGGATTTGTGCTAGGAGAGGGGTTTGGAAGGATTTGTGCTAGGAGGGGGGATTGGGAGGATTTTTGCTAGGAGGGGGATTGAGAGGATTTGTATTTGTACTAGGAGAGGGGATTGGGAGGATTTGTGCTAGGAGGGGGGATTGGTAGGATTTGTGCTAGGAGAGGGGATTGGGAGGATTTGTACTAGGAGGGGGAATTGGGAGGATTTGTGCTAGGAGGGGGAATTTGGAGGATTTGTGCTAGGAGGGGGGATTGGGAGGATTTGTGCTAGGAGGGGGAATTGGGAGGATTTGTGCTAGCAGGGGGAATTTGGAGGATTTGTGCTAGGAGAGGGGATTGGGAGGATTTGTGCTAGGAGAGGGGATTGGGAGGATTTGTGCTAGGAGAGGGGATTGGGAGGATTTGTGCTAGGAGGGGGGATTGGGAGGATTTTTGCTAGGAGGGGGATTGAGAAGATTTGTATTTGTACTAGGAGAGGGGATTGGGAGGATTTGTACTAGGAGAGGGGATTGGGAGGATTTGAGCTAGGAGGGGGATTGGGAGGATTTGTGCTAGGAGAGGGGTTTGGAAGGATTTGTGCTAGGAGGGGGGATTGGGAGGATTTGTGCTATGAGGGGGATTGGAAGGATTTGTGCTAGGAGAGGGGATTGGGAGGATTTGTGCTAGGAGGGGGATTGGAAGGATTTGTGCTAGGAGGGGGATTGGGAGGATTTGTGCTAGGAGGGGGATTGGGAGGATTTGTGCTAGGAGAGGGGTTGGGAGGATTTGTGCTAGGAGAGGGGATTGGGAGGATTTGTGCTAGGAGGGGGATTGGGAGGATTTGTGCTAGGAGGGGGATTTGGAGGATTTGTGCTGGGAGGGGGGATTTGGAGGATTTGTGCTAGAATGGGGGATTGGGAGGATTTTTGCTGGGAGGGAGGATTTGGAGGATTTTTGCTAGGAGGGGGATTGAGAGGATTTGTATTTGTACTAGGAGGGGGAATTGGGAGGATTTGTACTAGGAGAGGGGATTGGGAGGATTTGTGCTAGGAGGGGGGATTGGGAGGATTTGAGCTAGGAGGGGGATTGGGAGGATTTGTGCTAGGAGGGGGGATTGGGAGGATTTTTGCTGGGAGGGAGAATTTGGAGGATTTGTGCTAGAAGGGGGGATTGGGAGGATTTTTGCTAGGAGGGGGATTGAGAGGATTTGTATTTGTACTAGGAGGGGGAATTGGGAGGATTTGTGCTAGGAGAGGGGATTGGGAGGATTTGTGCTAGGAGAGGGGATTGGGAGGATTTGTGCTAGGAGGGGGGATTTGGAGGATTTGTGCTAGAAGGGGGGATTGGGAGGATTTTTGCTAGGAGGGGGATTGAGAGGATTTGTATTTGTACTAGGAGAGGGGATTGGGAGGATTTGTACTAGGAGAGGGGATTGGGAGGATTTGTACTAGGAGGGGGATTGGGAGGATTTGTGCTAGGAGGGGGGATTGGGAGGATTTGAGCTAGGAGGGGGATTGGGAGGATTTGTGCTAGGAGAGGGGTTTGGAAGGATTTGTGCTAGGAGGGGGGATTGGGAGGATTTTTGCTAGGAGGGGGATTGAGAGGATTTGTATTTGTACTAGGAGAGGGGATTGGGAGGATTTGTGCTAGGAGGGGGGATTGGTAGGATTTGTGCTAGGAGAGGGGATTGGGAGGATTTGTACTAGGAGGGGGAATTGGGAGGATTTGTGCTAGGAGGGGGAATTTGGAGGATTTGTGCTAGGAGGGGGGATTGGGAGGATTTGTGCTAGGAGGGGGAATTGGGAGGATTTGTGCTAGCAGGGGGAATTTGGAGGATTTGTGCTAGGAGAGGGGATTGGGAGGATTTGTGCTAGGAGAGAGGATTGGGAGGATTTGTGCTAGGAGAGGGGATTGGGAGGATTTGTGCTAGGAGGGGGGATTGGGAGGATTTTTGCTAGGAGGGGGATTGAGAAGATTTGTATTTGTACTAGGAGAGGGGATTGGGAGGATTTGTACTAGGAGAGGGGATTGGGAGGATTTGAGCTAGGAGGGGGATTGGGAGGATTTGTGCTAGGAGAGGGGTTTGGAAGGATTTGTGCTAGGAGGGGGGATTGGGAGGATTTGTGCTATGAGGGGGATTGGAAGGATTTGTGCTAGGAGAGGGGATTGGGAGGATTTGTGCTAGGAGGGGGATTGGAAGGATTTGTGCTAGGAGGGGGATTGGGAGGATTTGTGCTAGGAGGGGGATTGGGAGGATTTGTGCTAGGAGAGGGGTTGGGAGGATTTGTGCTAGGAGAGGGGATTGGGAGGATTTGTGCTAGGAGGGGGATTGGGAGGATTTGTGCTAGGAGGGGGATTTGGAGGATTTGTGCTGGGAGGGGGGATTTGGAGGATTTGTGCTAGAATGGGGGATTGGGAGGATTTTTGCTGGGAGGGAGGATTTGGAGGATTTTTGCTAGGAGGGGGATTGAGAGGATTTGTATTTGTACTAGGAGGGGGAATTGGGAGGATTTGTACTAGGAGAGGGGATTGGGAGGATTTGTGCTAGGAGGGGGGATTGGGAGGATTTGAGCTAGGAGGGGGATTGGGAGGATTTGTGCTAGGAGGGGGGATTGGGAGGATTTTTGCTAGGAGGGGGATTGAGAGGATTTGTATTTGTACTAGGAGAGGGGATTGGGAGGATTTGTACTAGGAGAGGGGATTGGGAGGATTTGTGCTGGGAGGGGGATTGGGAGGATTTGTGCTAGGAGGGGGGATTGGGAGGATTTGAGCTAGGATATGGGATTGGGAGGATTTGTGCTAGGAGAGGGGATTCGGAGGATTTGTGCTAGGAGGGGGGATAGGGAGGGTGTGTGTGCTAGAAATAGAGGATGGGGAGGATTTGTGTTATGAGGGGGATTGGGGGATTTTGGTGGGGAGGAATAATTTGTGCTGGGAAGGGTAATTTGGAGGGGGTTGTGACAGGAGGGTGGATTGGGTTGGGATTTGTGCTGGGAGGGGGGAATTGGAGGGGAGTGTTTGTGCTAGGAGGGGTGAAATTTTGTTTTGGTGGTGGTGGTGGTGGTGGGGGGGGGGTGTTGCAAGTAGCTGGTCTTGCCTAGGGCGCAAAAGCGAAAAATAGTCTAGCACCGACCATGGAACTAAGCACAGATCTGTGGATGTCGGCTGCCTCCAATCCTGTCTCTTCATGTAATCCCAGGCAGACTCCATGATGGTGAGATCAGGGCTCTGAGGAGGCCAATCACTTCCAGGACTCCTTGTTCTTCCTTACACTGAAGATAGTTCTCAATGACATTGGTTGTATATTTGGGGTCATTGTCCTGCTGCAGAATAAATTTGGGGCCAATCACACGCCTCCCTGATGGTATGACATGATGGATAAGTATCTGCCTGTATTTCTCAGCATTGTGGACACCATTGATCCTGACCAAATCTCCAACTCCATTTACACAAATGCAGTCCCAGACTTGCAAGGAACCTCCACCATGCTTCACAGTTACCTGCAGACACTGATCATTGCACCGCTCTGCAGCCCTTCCATGAACAAACTGCCTTCACATTTTGACTCATCAGTCCAGAGCACCTGCTACCATTTTTCTAGGTTCATAAGTTTCCATGCATAGTTGAGTCACTTAGCCTTGTTTCCACATTGGAGGTGTGGCTTTTGAGTGCAATTCTTCCATGAAGACCACTTCTGGCCAGACTTCTCCGGACATTAGATAGGGGTACCTGGGTCCCACTGGTTTCCTCCAGTTCTGTGCTGATGGCACTGCTGGACGTCTTCTGATGCCGAATACAATAAGCATGATGTGTCTATCATCTGCTACATTACATTTCCTTGGTTGACCACTGCGTCCACCGTCCAGGGCCATCTTTAATATTGATTGAAGTGACAGAACTGAGCAGGGCGGAGTAAAGGCTGAGAAATAAAACCCTGGTGGGCAGCATGGGCTCAGGGGGCAGCTGCTTTGGGCCCCACAACAATGACTGGGCCCTAGGCAGTTGCCCCTTTTGCCCCGCATTAAAGACGGTCCTGCTGCCGTCCTCAATGTTTCCCGATCAATGTTGTCCTAAATGCTGAGAAATACAGGCAGATAATTATCCATCATGCCATAATCAAGGAGGCGTGTGATTGGCCCCAGATTTGTTCTGCAAGAGGACAACCACCACAAACATACAGCCAATGTCATGAAGAACTATCTCTATCTTCAGTGTAAAGAAGAACAAGGAGTCCTGGAAGTGATAGTTTGGCCCCCACAGAACCACGTGCTTGTATGCATGCTTGACAACGTCGGGGAATGCTCCTAATGAGACCATGGATGGTGTCCTGGGGGATATCCTCCCAGATCTGGACCAGGGCATCACTGAGCTCCTGGACAGCCTGAGGTGCAACCTGGTGGTGTCAGATGGACCAAAACATGACATCCCAGAGGTGTTCTATTGGATTTAGATCAGGCGAGTGTAAGCGTGGGGGCCATTCATTGATATCAATTCCTTCATCCTCCAGGAACTGCCTGCATACTCTCACCACATGAGGCCGGGCATTGTCGTGCACCAGGAGGAACCCAGGACCCACTGCACCAGGAGGAACCCAGGACCCACTGCACCAGGAGGAACCCAGGACCCACTGCACCAGCGTAGGGTCTGACAATGGGTCCAAGGATTTCATCCCGATACCTAATGGCAGTCAGGGTGCCATTGTCTAGCCTGTAGAGGTCTGTGTGTCCCTCCATGGATATGCCTCCCCAGACCATCACTGACCCACCACCAAAACAGTCATGCTGAACCATGTTACAGGCAGCAGAACGTTCTCCACGGCTTCTCCAGACCCTTTCATGTCTGTCACATGTGCTCAGGGTGAACCTGCTCTCATCTGTGAAAAGCAGAGCGCCAGTGGTGGACCTGCCAATTCTGGTGCAAATGCCAATCCAGCTCTATAGTGCCAGCCAGTGAGCACACTGAGGACATTGGGCAATCAGGCCCCCCCTCATGAAGTCTGTTTCTGATTGTTTGGTCAGAGACATTCACACCAGTGGCCTGCTGGAGGTCATTTTGTAGGGCTCTGGCAGGGCTCATCCTGTTCCTCCTTGCACAAAGGAGCAGATACCGGTCCTGCTGATGTGTTAAGGACCTTCTACGGCCCTGTCCAGCTCTCCTAGAGGAACTGCCTGTCTCCTGGAATCTCCTCCATGCTCCTGAGACTGTGCTGGGAGACACAGCAAACCTTCTGGCAATGGCAGGTATTTATGTGCCATCCTGGAGGAGTTGGACTGCCTGTGCAACCTCTGTAGGGTCCAGGTATGGCCTCATACTACCAGTAGTGTCACTGACCCTAGCCAACTGCAAAACTAGTCCGAAAAGTTGCGTAGCGAAAAAAATGTCAGTGGCCTCCACCTGTAAAACCATTCCTGTTTTGGGAATTGTCTCAGTGTTGCCCATCTAGTGCGCCTGTTAATTTCATTACCACCAAAGCAGCTGAAATTGATTAACAACCCCCTCTGCTACTTACCTGACCAGATCAATATCCCAGGAGTTTCATTGACTTGATGCTAGACTCTGATTAACAAGTCTTCTTTTCATTTTTTTGAGCAGTGGTTGATTAATATTATGGTCTCCCAGTGTTCTCCTGACCAGGATTTGCTGGAGGCTTGGAGCTCACACCGCGTTATAACATAAAACACGGACTCCTCAGGCATGAACAATGGCATGCCGCCATCACCACCAGAGCAATCCCATTATTCGATCAGACAGGGTGAGATGGGCAAATTCCCAAGTGTGGAGCGTGATGAAGATGCGGTGACCTCAGAGGTAACACTAGGACTGATACGTGTGAATTGGCTGCCGAAGTCATGACTGTAGGCTACCTAAACATTGGGCAATGTGCCTTTTATTTGGAAGGTTTCCATCATTTTTAACCACTTCCAGTCCGGACACTTTCACCCCCTTCCTGCCCAGGCCAATTTTCAGCTTTCAGCACTATCACACTTTGAATGACAATTGCGCGGTCATGCAACACATATGAATTTTTTAGCATTTTTTTGAGACAGATAAAACTTTATTTTGGTGGTATTTTTTCAACACTGGGATTTTTTTTTTTTGCTATATAAATGAAAAAGTCCAAAAATTTTGAAAAAAAAGTGTTTTTCTTATAATATGTAGCAAATAAATAATCTTTCTTCATAAATCTTGGCCAAATTTATTCATTTATCTTTTTAGTAAAAAAAAAAATAAACAGGGGCGGACTGACCATTTGAGCACTCGGGCACTGCCCGAGGGCCGGGGTCAGTAGGGGGCCCCATGAGATGCCCCTGGTAGCTTTTTCATAGGCTTTTTTGGGTGTGAGCAAGGACACAGGGGCCCCATGATCCCCTATTGCCCGGGGGCCCCATGAGTTGTCAGTCCACCCCTGAACCCAAATTAGTTTATAACCAGAAATGATAGATTTTCAAATTTTGTTTACATTTTTATTTTATTTTTAATTATTATATTATTATTTTTTTTTAACATACCATCACCCTAGCAGTACAGTGTCACCAGGAAGGGTGATGAAGATTTTATTTTTTTTTACTTTTTACACTGATTGCTTTTACACCCATAAAGGCTGTAAAATCAATAATTTCTCCTTCTCTCTGGCTGCAAAAGAACTGTGATTGGTCACAGCTTGTCAAATGGTACAAGGCTGTTGTGAATAGCCCTGTACCATGTGATCTCTTTGATCATTCACAGATTTCACACGTAGTAAGCAATGATGTCAGAAGTGACCTCTTGCTTACTACTCTTCATGTGATCACTGATTGGCCAATCAGTGATCACATGATCGAGACGTTACCCTGATGTCCTGTACAATGATCTGGACACAGCAGGCACCGGATCATGGTGCCGTGCGCTCACAGGGAGCGCGCACAGGCAGGGAGCGGGGAGGACGTTTATAAATGGCCACCCGCCCCTGCACTGCTCCCGTCCGGCCGTTTATATACATGGGCCAGATGGGAAGTGGTTGAGCTGAAGGTTAAAGTGATACTGAAGGGAGAAAAAACCCGTCATACTTACCTGCTTTGTGCAGTGGAGAAGCCCCGATCCTCTTCTTGGGTCACTGAAGATGCTCCTGGCTCCTCTCCCTTTGCTAAGTGCCCTGATAGCAAGCCGCTTGCTATGGGGGCACTCATACGTGCTCGCTCCTGAGCTCAGCTCTGTGTGTCTATAAGACACACAGAGTATGACTCATCCCCGCCTCCACTCCTCCTCACTGGCTGTGATTGACATCAGCAGGAGCCAATGGCTCTTGCTGTTGTTTCTGAGCCAATGAAGAAGCAGAGTCGGGAGAGCAGCTGCTTTCGTGCACATCACTGGATCGAGAACAGGCTCAGGTGAGTATTAAAGGGGGCTGGGGGGGAGAAAGAAGTTTTGTTTTTACCTTCATGTATTCAACCTTCAGTCTTTAGGACCATTTTAATCTGCATATATTTTTCCCTTCCTGGTTCCTCTGTCCCCCCTCATCAACAAGCTAATTTTTACATAAACCTTTCAAATTTCAATACACGCCATAGGTCATCACTGGCTCTTTGTGTTTCTCTATGCAATGTAAGCAGATCGTGACTGGTGGGAGGGGCCAGAAGGATGCTGTACATGCAGGTTTATTAAACCTCCAGGTTTGTGATGCATGAGTCAGGGTCAGTGTGATACCATATCTATCCCCCATCCATATCTCACTTCTGCCTCCTCCAGCCATAGTTAGCCCCCCTCCACAGCTCACCTCCCATCACAGCTCACCTGTGCACCCCCCAGCCATAGCTAACCTCCCTCCACTGCTCATCTCTGCACCCCTCAGCCATAGCCAACCTCCCTCCACGGCTCATTTCTGCACCCCTCAGCCATAGATAGCCCTCATTCACTGTTCACCTCTGCAACCTCTCAGCCATAGCTAACCTCCCTCCACGGCTCATCTCTGCACCCCTCAGCTATAGTTAACCTTCCTCCACTGCTCATCTCTGCACCCCTCAGCCTTAGCTAGCCCCCATCCATGGTGCACCTCTGCACCCCCCTGCCATAGCTTGCCCCATCCACTGTACAAAGTAAACAATGTTACTTTGTATCTCTCCATCTCCCGTCTGATCGATGTTTATAAACAATGTTACTTTGTATCTCTCCATCTCCCGTCTGATCGATGTTTATAAACAATGTTACTTTGTATCTCTCCATCTCCCGTCTGATCGATGTTTATAAACAATGTTACTTTGTATCTCTCCATCTCCCGTCTGATCGATGTTTATAAACAATGTTACTTTGTATCTCTCCATCTCCCGTCTGATCGATGTTTATAAACAATGTTACTTTGTATCTCTCCATCTCCCGTCTGATCGATGTTTCTAAACAATGTTACTTTGTATCTCTCCATCTCCCATCTGATCGATGTTTATAAACAATGTTACTTTGTATCTCTATCTCCCGTCTGATCGATGTTTATAAACAATGTTACTTTGTATCTCTCTATATCCCGTCTGATCGATGTTTATAAACAATGTTACTTTGTATCTCTTTATTTCTTGTCAAATCAGTGTTTATAAACAATGCTGCAAAGCTCTATATTTTGTTAGAACAATGTTTATAAAAAAAATTTCTTTTGTATCTTTCTATCTCCCGTCTAATCGATGTTTATAAACAATGTTACTTTGTATCTATCTCCCGTCTGATCGATGTTTATAAACAATGTTACTTTGTATCTCTCTATCTCCCGTCTGATCGATGTTTATAAACAATGTTACTTTGTATATCTCTATCTCCCGTCTGATCGATGTTTATAAACAGTGTTACTTTGTATCTCTCTATCTCCCGTCTGATCGATGTTTATAAACAGTGTTACTTTGTATCTCTCTATCTCCCGTCTGATCAATGTTTATAAACAATGTTACTTTGTATCCCTTTATTTCTTGTCAAATCAGTGTTTATAAACAATGCTGCAAAGCTCTATATTTTGTTAGAACAATGTTTATAAAAAAAATTTCTTTTGTATCTTTCTATCTCCCGTCTAATCGATGTTTATAAACAATGTTACTTTGTATCTATCTCCCGTCTGATCGATGTTTATAAACAATGTTACTTTGTATCTCTCCATCTCCCGTCTGATCGATGTTTATAAACAATGTTACTTTGTATCTCTCTATCTCCCATCTGATCGATGTTTATAAACAATATTACTTTGTATCTCACTATCTCCCATCTGATCAAAGTGTTCCTTTCATTTTGTGGAGCAGTGTACAATGTGCTGTTTGACTTGACACCATTGTATACTTTGTATAGGACAAGCTCCCAAGGACAGACCGAGGGACAGAAGGGACCCTGGAAGGGTTTATCGGTGGGGGGAGTCTGATTCTTGGAGAACACCACCATTATGTGTGCTTGGCTGGGATGCTGGCCACGTGTGATGTCTCAGGTGTTACACCAATCAGCCCATAATTGTAAATTAAAGCCACTTACTGAGAGCCAGTTGTGCCGTCATCAGAGCCGGGATTTGTTTCCGCCTGTCACCCACAGGTAATTTTCTGTCTGTTCTGTTCCCTGCCAGCCGCCACACAGAACCTGCCAGCTGGGCCGCTGACTGAAGAACTGGGGACCAGCGCTCAGAAGTATCGTCACATGTTCCGTGCGAGCACCGCGTGCGGAGGGGTAACAAACAACAACCGCGCAACATGCTGACCGTCATTTATTAGTATGCGGAGAGTCTCTTTCTTGGCACTTCAGGGGCTTTAGTATCGCTGCCACAGAAAATAATTATTTTGGTGAATTAGGAATGATCAGGATTCTGAGAATTATTTTTTTGTAACGTGTGTTTGCAGTTTTAAAATACCAACTGAGCGTAATTCAGCTGATTACCTTCCAAAATCAAAGTTTTCCTCCTTAAAGCAGCCACAGCCTGAGTAGAAAAGCCTCTGCCATGTCAGTTTGCTACAGAGAAGGATTGTTGCTCCCTGTGTGGAAGCAGTGGTCTCTCTGTGGTCTCTCTGTGGTCTCTCTGTGGAGGTCTGACATCCAGCCCTGCAGAGAACAGCAGTGAATGGAGATATGAATATTATCTGATCAAATATAACATCTCCAGCTTACAAGGTTTTCTGTGCTGAATACTTGGAGAGTATTTTTTTAACCAGATGAATGTAGTATGTAGTACACCCTTACCTCCTCGCCCCCTCCCACATGCGTACAATTGTTTATAAACATCAATCATACGGGAGATAGAGAGATACAAAGTAACATTGTTTATAAACATCAATCAGAGGGGAGGTAGAGAGGTACAAAGTAACATTGTTTATAAACATCGATCAGACGGGAGATAGAGAGATACAAAGTAACATTGTTTATAAACATCGATCAGACGGGAGATAGAGAGATACAAAGTAACATTGTTTATAAACATCGATCAGACGGGAGATAGAGAGATACAAAGTAACATTGTTTATAAACATCGTTCAGAGGGGAGATGGAGAGATACAAAGTAACATTGTTTATAAACATCGATCAGACGGGAGATGGAGAGATACAAAGTAACATTGTTTATAAACATCGATCAGACGGGAGATAGAGAGATACATAGTAACATTGCTTATAAACATCGATCAGACGGGAGACAGAGAGATGCAAAGTAACATTGTTTATAAAATCGATCAGAAGGGACATAGAGAGATACAAAGTAACATTGTTTATAAACATCAGACGGGAGATGGAGATACAAAGTAACATTGTTTATAAACATTGATCAGACAGGAGATAGAAAGATACAAAAGAAAAATAGTTTAGAAACATTGTTCAAACAAAATATAGAGCTTTGTAGCATTGTTTATAAACACTGATTAGACAAGAAATAAAGAGATACAAATTAACATTGTTTATAAACATCGGTCAGATGGGAGATAGAGAGATACAAAGTAACATTGTTTATAAACATCGATCAGAGGGGAGATAGAGAGATACAAAGTAACATTGTTTATAAACATCGATCAGAGGGGAGATAGAGAGATACAAAGTAACATTGTTTATAAACATCGTTCAGACGGGAGATAGAGAGATACATAGTAACATTGTTTATAAACATCGATCAGACGGGAGATAGAGAGATACATAGTAACATTGTTTATAAACATCGATCAGACAGGAGATAGAGAGATGCAAAGTAACATTCTTTATAAACATCGATCAGACGGTAGATAGAGAGATACAAAGTAACATTGCTTATAAACAACAATCAGACAGGAGATAGAGGGATACAAAGTAACATTGTTTATAAACATCAGACGGGAGATGGAGATACAAAGTAACATTGTTTATAAACATTAATTAAACGGGAGATAGAGAGATACAAAGTAACATTGTTTATAAGTATCGATCAGATGGGAGATAGAAAGATACAAAGTAACATTGTTTATAAACATCGATCAGACGGGAGATAGAGAGATACAAAGTAACATTGTTTATAAACATCGATCAGACGGGAGATAGAGAGATACAAAGTAACATTGTTTATAAACATTGATCAGACGGGAGATAGAGAGATACAAAGTAACATTGTTTATAAACATCGATCAGACTGGATATAGAAAGATACAAAGTAACATTGTTTATAAACATCAATCAGACGGGATATAGAAAGATACAAGGTTACATGGTTACTTTTATATTTCCTTCTTTAAATAATTTGTAGATTGAAGTGATGAGGATATGATATAACCTGGCAAGAAAAAAAATACTTTTTAAAGGTTTTATTTTTTGTATTTAACCCTTTATTAACCTATTTGTTTATCCTAATCAGCCCTTCTTCCCCTCAGCTATTAATTTTCTAATATTTTTTTTTTAATTTCTATTTTACTAACCAATAATATTTAAAAATGTTTAATACATTGTACACAAAAAACAAGTTGTATGCAGAATTCCTCATCTTACTGCAAATTTACTTCACCGCCTGTGAAAGATTGCAAAGGATGTCAATGACACGGCATCAATGGTTCACACAGAAGAAATATACAAGACAATAAAACCTGCTAAAAAAGAAAAAAAGGGAGAGAAGCAAAGAGGAGAAGAAAAAGATACCAAAAGAAATGCAAATCGTATGTACACTGCTCAAAGGGATTACAGGAAGACTTTGAAAACCCATCAGATCTCAATGGGGAGAAATCTCCTGCTGGATCTCTATACTGATATGGACGGGTAATGTGTTAGGAACAGGGGCGGACTGACCATATGGAAACTCGGGCACTGCCCGAGGGCCCGGGGTCAGTAGGGGGCCCCATGAGATGCCCCTGGTACCTTTTTCATAAGCTTTTTTGAGTTTGGGCAAGGACACAGGGGCCCCATGATCCCCTATTGCCCGGGGGCCCCATGAGTTGTCAGTCCGCCCCTGGTTAGGAATGTAAGGATGCCCCATCGTTTGATGGAAATGATCGACCTACAGAGGACTGAATTCAAAGACACCCCAAAAATCAAAGGGAAAAAATGATGCAGCAGGCGAGTCCATTTTACTGAAATGTCATTGCAGCAACTCAGAATGGTCCTCAGTAGTTTGTATGGCCCCCACATGCTTGTATGCATGCCTGACAACGTCGGGGGAGGCTCCTAATGAGATGACAGGTGGTGTCCTGGGGGATTTCCTTCCAGATCTGGACCAGGGCATCACTAAGCTCCTGGACAGTTTGAGGTGCAAACTGGCAGCGTCGGACTCCCAGAGGTGTTCTATTGGATTTAGGTCATGCAAGTGTGGGGGCCAGTCAATGGTATAAATTCCTTCATCCTCCAGGAACTGCCTGCATACTCTGCCCACATGAGGCCGGGCATTGTTGTGTACCAGGAGGAATCCAGGACCCACTGCACCAGGAGGAACCCAGGACCCACTGCACCAGGAGGAACCCAGGACCCCCTGCACCAGTATAGGGTCTGACAATGGGTCCCAAGGATTTCATCCCAATACTTAATAGCAATCAGGGTGCCATTGTCTAGCCTGTAGAGGTCTGTGCGTCCCTCCATGGATATGCCTCCCCAGACCATCACTGACCCACCACCAAATGGTCATACCTAACGATGTTACAGGCAGCAGAATGTTCTCCACGGCTTCTCCAGACCCTTTCATGTCTGTCACATGTGCTCAGGGGGAACCTGCTCTCATCTGTGAAAAGCAGAGGACGCCAGTGTTGGAACTGCCAATTCTGGTGTTCAATGGCAAATGCCAATCCAGCTCTATGGTGCCGGGCAGTGAGCACAGGGCCCACTAGAGGACGTCGGGCCCTCAGGCCACCCTCATGAAGTCTGTTTCTGACTTTCACACCAGTGGCCTGCTGGAGGTCATTTTGTAGGGCTCTGGCAGTGCTCATCCTGTTCCTCCTTGCACAAAGGACCAGATACCGGTCCTGCTGATGGGTTAAGGACCTTCTATGGTCCTGTCCAGCTCTCCTAGCGTAACTGCTTGTCTCCTGGAATCTCCTCCATGCTCTTGAAACTGTGCTGGGAGACACAGCAAACCTTCTGGCAATGGCAGGTATTGATGTGTTATCCTGGAGGAGTTGGACTGCCTGTGCAACCTCTGTAGGGTCCAGGTATGGCCTCATGCTACTTTTTTTTTGTGAATAGGTAACAGTAATATGTACCCCACACTCATTCACATGGGGAGGGGGGTCAGGATCTGATGGCCCCCTTGTTAAAGGGGGCTTCCAGATTTTGATAAGCCCCCCACCTGCAGATCCCCACAGCCACCGGCCACAGTTGTGGGTAAAGGCCCTTGTCCCTATCAACATGGGAACAAGGTGCTTTGGGGGGGGGGAGCGCCCTGCCCCAAAGCACCCCCCCATGTTGAGGGTATGTGGCTTGGTATGGTTCAGGAGGGGGGCGCTCTCTTGTCCCCCCCCTTTCCTGACCTGCGGGGCTGCATGCTCGGATAAGGGTCTGGTATGAATTTTGAGGGGGACCCGCACACCATTAAAAAAAAAAATTGGGTTCCCCTCCAAATCCATACCAGACCCAAAGGGCTTGGTATGGATATGAATTGCTGGCAACTCTTTGGAGATTCTGTGGAAAAAAGCATGTAGCGCATTTTTGCCACGTTTTTGCTGTGCATTTTATATCTTTTTGATCATTTTGTATTTTAATCTGCCTAGCAATAAGAAAAAAAAAAAGCAAAACGCATGTGCAAAAACGCAAAATGCACAGCAGAAATGGATCAAACGCAAACTGCATAGGTGTGAACCGAGCCTCATACATTCCTCTGTCAGTGGGGAACCCTGCCGACAGCTGAAATTGCGCTGCAGCAAATCGCACAGGTTAAGACATTCATTCGATGCGATTTCAGGTGAGATTTGAATTCCCAAATCGCACCGGTGTGACCGGGCACTAAATAGTAATAATCAAAAGGGTGTGCTTTGGGGCAGCAGGCTGTGAACCGCTTCTATCTGAGGCTTTTCGCACAGAGAACATAGCAAAGTGACACCCAGCCGCTGCGCGGCACCTTGTCCGCCTGTATGTAGGCTTGGTGGTGATGTAAGCGTGGTAAGGTCGCAGGAAGGTGTCTGTCACTCACCCGCACCCTCAGTCACCTCTATGTGACCTAATTTGGTGAATGAATGAAAGTGCCGGGTCATGTGACCAGCCGTCCCCGCGGACCCTCATTACTACAAACCACAAACTGCCAGACCCAACCACATCACAGGGAGCGCTAATGTCCGGAGACAGGCACACATCCATCTCCCGCCGCCAATGATTGGATTACAGCGGGCACCGCTCCACCACCACCCCTATCAATGCCAATTACTGCCAATTCCACACCGTGACCCCTACTGCGCTCTGTCAATGTCACCGCTAAAGCGTGAAGCCTGCCACAAGGTAACAATACTAATATTACACATTGATATGGCTCTGACATATACCGGAGTGCTGTACAGAGAACACTGAGCCAGTCACATCAGTCTCTGTACCAGAGGAGCTTACACTCTAATGTCCCCTCCCCCACAGTCACATCAGTTTCTGTACCAGAGGAGCTTACACTCTAATTTCCCCCCACAGTCACACACTATTATTATACATTTATATAGCTCTGACATATACCGGAGTGCTGTACAGAGAACACTGAGCCAGTCACATCAGTCTCTGTACCAGAGGAGCTTACACTCTAATGTCCCCTCCCCCACAGTCACATCAGTCTCTGTACCAGAGGAGCTTACACTCTAATTTCCCCCCACAGTCACACACTATTATTATACATTTATATAGCTCTGCCATATACTGGAGTGCTGTACAGAGAACACTGAGCCAGTCACATCAGTCTCTGTACCAGAGGAGCTTACACTCTAATGTCCCTCCCCACAGTCACATCAGTCTCTGTACCAGAGGAGCTTACAATCTAATGTCCCCCCCACAGTCACATCAGTCTCTGTACCAGAGGAGCTTACACTCTAATGTCCCCCCACAGTCACATCACTCTCTGTACCAGAGGAGCTTACACTCTAATGTCCCCCCACAGTCACACACTATTATTATACATTTATATAGCTCTGACATATACTGTAGTGCTGTACAGAGAACACTGAGCCAGTCACATCAGTCTCTGTACCAGAGGAGCTTACACTCTAATGTCCCCCCACAGTCTCATCAGTCTCTGTATCAGAGGAGCTTACACTCTAATGTCCCCCCACAGTCACACACTATTATTATTATACATTTCTATAGCTCTGACATATACCGCAGTGCTGTACAGAGAACACTGATAGAGTCACATCAGTCCCTGTACCAGAGGAGCTTACACTCTAATGTCCCCCCACAGTCACACACTATTATTAATATACATTTATATAGCTCTGACATATACCGCAGTGCTGTACAGAGAACACTGAGCCAGTCACATCAGTCTCTGTACCAGAGGAGCTTACACTCTAATGTCCCCCCACAGTCACACACTATTATTAATATACATTTATATAGCTCTGACATATACCGCAGTGCTGTACAGAGAACACTGAGCCAGTCACATCAGTCTCTGTACCAGAGGAGCTTACACTCTAATGTCCCCCCCACAGTCAAAAACTAATACTATACATTTATAGTTAGCACTTCTGCCTGACAGTACTCGGGTCGTTGCTTCAAATTCCAACCACAACACTAGCTGCCTGGAGTTTGCATGTTCTCCCTGTGACTGCGTGGGTTTCCTCTGGGTACTCTGGTTTCCTCCCACACTCCAAAGACATGCTGGTAGGTTAATTGGCTTCTGTCTAAATTGGCCCTAGTACACTATATAGCCAAAAGTATTGGCCCCGCCCTCCAAATCATGTGATTCAGGTGTTCCAATCCCCTCCATGGACACAGGTGTATACAATCATCACCTAGGCATGCAGACTGCTTCTACAAACATTGGTGAAAGAATGGGTCGCTCTCAGGAGCTCAGTGACTCCAAGCGTGGTCCCGTGATAGGTTGTCACCTGTGCAATAAGTCCATCCGTGACATTTCCTGGCTACTAAATATTCCACGCTCAACTGTTAGTGGGATTATAACAAAGTGGAAGCAACTGGGAACAACAGCAACTCAGCCACCAAGTGGTAGGCCACGTCACATGACAGAGCGGGGTCAGCGCATACTGAAGCGCACAGTGCGCAGAAGTCGCTAACTGTCTGCATAGTTAATAGCTAAAGACCTCCAAACTTAGTATGGCCTTCAGATGAGCCCAACAACAGTGCGTAGAGAGCTTCATGGAATGGGTTTCCATGGCTGAGCAGCTGCATCCAAGCCTTACATCACCAAGTGCAATGCAAGGCATCAAATGCTGTGGTGTAAAGCACACTACCACTGGACTCTAGAGCAGTGGAGGCGTGTTTTCTGGAGTGACCAATCATGCTTCTCTGGCAATCTGATGGACGTTTCTAGGTCTGGCAGTTGCCAGGAGAACGGTACTTGCCTGACTGCACTGTGCCAAGTGTAAAGTTTGGTGGAGGGGGGTTATGGTTGTTTTTTAGGGGTTGGGTTTGGCCCCCTAGTTCCAGTGAAGGGAACTCTTAAGACATCAGTATACCAAGACATTTTGGACAATTTGATGCTCCCCACTTTGTGGGAAGAGTTTGGGGATGGCCCCTTCCTGTTCCAACATGACTGCACACCAGTGTACAAAGCAAGGTCCATAAAGAAATGGAGGAGCCAGTTTGGGGTGGAGGAACTTGACTGGCCTGCACAGAGTCCTGACCTCAACCCCATAGAACACCTTTGGGATGAATTAGAGTGGAGACTGCGAGCCAGGCCTCCTCCCCCGAAATCAGTGCCTGACCTGACAAATGTGCTTCTGGAAGAATGGTCCAACCTTCCCATAGACACCCTCCTAAACCTTGTGGACGGCCTTCCCAGAAGAGTTGAAGCTGTTATACTGCAAAGGGCGGGGCCAACTCAATATTGAACCCTATGGACTAAGACTGGGGGGCCATTAAAGTTCATGTGCGTGGAAAGGCTTACCTCAACAATTTGGAATACTAAAGGGAAGGTAACAACAGTCAACTGCGCATAATACAATGGACCAATCCTCAAATAGGAAAATGCATACTAATAAATGAAGACAACAAGGACTAAGATAATAACAATTGGGAGACCCAAATATACAGTACCAGCCATAAGCGCCAAAATGCATCTCCAAAGTCTCACCAATAATGTTGAGAAATATTGCTCCGGATACGTTACTGAACAAGTATTACCATTACGTTTGGTGTATACTCAGTTGTATTTCTTTTAATATGAGACTTTTTATTGTTGAATAATAAACATTGTCATTTTTATTTTTTATCTCTTTTTCATTTATGGCAGCCTCAAAATCCTGTTCATTGTCCTCTCTATGTGAGGAGTTCATTCTCCTCTTTGTCTTCCTTTGTATCTTTTCCTTTCTTCTCTTGGCAACACGATACAAATGTTATCAATGAATTTGCAGCTCAGTGAGCAAAATAAGTATTTGATCCCCTACCAACCAACAATGATTCTGGCTCCCACAGACTGGCTCCTGCGGTACACAGATTAGTCCTGTCAATGTACGAAGGGATTCCTAGCGACAACTCATTATGTGTATAAAAGACACCTGTCCACAGAATCTCTTTATTCCTTTCAATCCTCACCACCATGGGTAAGACCAAAGAGCTGTCAGAGGAAGTAAGGGACAAGATTGTAGACATGCACAAGGATGGAATGGGCTACAAGACCATCAGCAAGAAGCTTGGTGAGAAGGATACAACTGTTGGAGCGATTATTTGCAAATGGAAGGAAAACAAAACCATCAATCTCCCTCACTCTGGAGCTCTATGCAAGATTTCACCTCATGGGGTAAAGATGATCTTGAGAAAAGTGAGGGATCAGCCCAAAACTAAACGAAAGGAGCTTGTGAATGATCTCAAGGCAGTTGGGACCACAGTCACCAAACAAACTATTGGTAACACAATAAGTCGCCATGGATTGAAATCCTGAAGTGCCCGCAAGGTCCCCTTCCTCAAGAAGGCACATGTACTGGCCTGTCTGAAGCCAATGAACATCTAAATGAGTCAGAGAAAGATTTGGAGAACGTGCTGTGGTCAGATAAGACCAAAATTGAGCTCTTGACTCACCGTGCTTGGAGGAGGAAAAATGCTGACTATGACCCTAAGAACTCCATCCCTACAGTCAAGCATGGAGGTGGAAACATTATGAGGAATGGCTCAAGAAGAAGCACATGAAGGTCATGGAGTGGCCTAGCCAGTCTCCAGACCTTAATCTTATAGAAAATATATGGAGGAAGCTGAAACTTTGAGTTACCAAGCGACAGCCAAGAAACCTTAAGGATTTAGAGAAGATCTGTATAGAAGAGTTGACCAAAATCCCTCCTGAGATGTCTGTGAACCTAGGAACCAACTACAAGGAACGTCTTACCCTTTACCTTTATAGGGGAAGGGAGAAACATTATTCTTTGGGGCTTTTTCTCTGCTAAAGGTACAGGCCAACTTTGCCGCATTCGGGGGGCCAATGGATGGGGCCATGTATTGTGAAATCTTGGATAAGAACCTTCTTCCCTCAGCCAGAACACTGAAGATGGGTCAGAGATGGGTCTTCCTGTATGACAATGACTCAAAACATACTGCCAAGGCAACAAAGAAGTGACTCAAGAAGAACCACATTAAGGTCACGGAGTGGCCTAGCCAGTCTCCAGACCTTAATCCTATAGAAAAATTATGGAGGGAGCTGACACGTCTAGTTGCCAAGCAATAGCCAAGAAACCTTAAGGATTTAGAGAAGATCTGTAAAGAAGAGTGGACCAAAATCCCTCCTGAGATGTCTGCAAACCTGGTAACCAACTACAAGGAACGTCTTACCTCCGTGCTTCCCAACAAGGGTTCCTCCACCAACTACAAGGACCATCTTACCTCTGTGCTTCCCAACAAGGGTTCTCCACCAACTACAAGGAACGTCTTACCTCTGTGCTTCCCAACAAGGTTCTACACCAACTACAAGGAACGTCTTACCTCTGTGCTTCCCAACAAGGGTTCCTCCACCAACTACAAGGAACGTCTTACCTCTGTGCTTCCCAACAAGGGTTCCTCCACCAACTACAAGGAACGTCTTACCTCTGTGCTTCCCAACAAGGTTCTCCACCCAGTACAAGGAACGTCTTACCTCCGTGCTTCCCAACAAGGGTTCCTCCACCAAGCTTTATCTTTATATTGGGGAAGGAAGGAAGAGCAATTTTGTTACTGATGATACTCTTATGTGGTTTGATGAAAGCTTATCCTCCTGTCTGTGTACATATTTTGAAAACGAGCACACAGGAAGCGAGGACAGTCTTCTCAGGGGGAATAGAACAAAAACCTGACAAAGGGTCTCAGCCACCCCCCACTCTGCAGGAAACATGAGATGGCTTAGGCTGGAGTTGTAGATGTGTTTCCAGTATGGCTGTACACAGCCAATGTGCAGTGTTGGCCTGCTGGCAGTGAAGGGGTTACATATGGAGTGACTGTCATCTGGAATTATGTAGGGGTCTGTAGAGCCTGGGGCCCCTGAGGATGCAACACACCATTACACATCTGGTGGTGGCTGTCTGCATGAGGCCACACATTCCTCGCTGCTCAGCCATGTAGGATGACATGAGATGGGGATCCTGTCCGATCTCTGCACCTCATCATCCTGAGAGATGCCATTATCCTGACTGCAGAGAGCGCACTGGTGGCATGACAGAGTACAGCCACATGATAAAGAGATACATCTCTGCACAGAGACATTGCGATGACCGGAAACCTGGAGTGTGTCTTCTCCTGGCACAAGGATATCATCAGTGTGAGGTCTAGAACCTATAGTAGCTGTCTCATCCATCTATCTATCTATCTATCTATCTATCTATCTATCTATCTATCTATCTATCTATCTATCTATCTATCATAATGATTGGATCTCCTGCAGATTTTGTACATTTCCCCACTTACAGAGAAATGAAGGGTCTATGATTTGTATCATGGTTGTATGTTAAATGATAGAGACAGAATATCAACTAAAAATCCAGAAACAACAAACGATACAAATGTTATAAATGGAGTTGCAGTTCAGTGAGGGAAATAAGTATTTGATCCCCGAGCAAAACATTACTTAGTATTTGGTGGAGGAACCCTTGTTGGGAAGCACAGAGGTCAGACGTTCCTTGTACTTGGTGGAGAACACTTGTTGGGAAGCACAGAGGTAAGACGTTCCTTGTAGTTGGTGGAGAACCCTTGTTGGGAAGCACAGAGGTCAGACATTCCTTGTACTTGGTGGAGAACACTTGTTGGAAAGCACGGAGGTAAGATGTTCCTTGTAGTTGGTGGAGGAACCCTTGTTGGGAAGCACAGAGGTCAGACGTTCCTTGTACTTGGTGGAGAACACTTGTTGGGAAGCACAGAGGTAAGACGTTCCTTGTAGTTGGTGGAGGAACCCTTGTTGGGAAGCACAGAGGTAAGACGTTCCTTGTAGTTGGTGGAGGAACCCTTGTTGGGAAGCACAGAGGTAAGACGTTCCTTGTAGTTGGTGGAGGAACCCTTGTTGGGAAGCACAGAGGTAAGACGTTCCTTGTAGTTGGTGGAGAACCCTTGTTGGGAAGCACAGAGGTAAGACGTTCCTTGTAGTTGGTGGAGAACCCTTGTTGGGAAGCACAGAGGTAAGACGTTCCTTGTAGTTGGTGGAGGAACCCTTGTTGGGAAGCACAGAGGTAAGACGTTCCTTGTAGTTGGTGGAGGAACCCTTGTTGGGAAGCACAGAGGTAAGACGTTCCTTGTAGTTGGTGGAGAACCCTTGTTGGGAAGCACAGAGGTAAGACGTTCCTTGTAGTTGGTGGAGAACCCTTGTTGGGAAGCACAGAGGTAAGATGTTCCTTGTTCCTATCTATCTATCTATCTATCTATCTATCTATCTATCTATCTATCTATCTATCTATCTAACAATCATATTATCTATCTATGTATCTAGTCACTGATTTCTGCCATAAGTCGCTGATACAAAGTAACATTGTTTATAAACATTGATCAGACAGGAGATAGAGAGATACAAAGTAACATTGTTTATAAACATCAATCAGACGAGGGATAGAGAGATACAAAGTATCTATCTATCTATCTATCTATCTATCTATCTATCTATCTATCCATCTATCTATCTAACAATCATCTTATCTATCTATGTATCTGTCACTGATCGCTGCCATAAGTCACTGATTGCTGCCATAAGTCATTGATTGCTGCCATAAGTCGCTGATCACCGCCATAAGTCACTGATTGCTGCCATAAGTCGCTGATCACCGCCATAAGTCGCTGATTGCTGCCATAAGTCGCTGATTGCAGCCATAAGTCACCGATTGCTGCCATAAGTCGCTGACCGCCGCCATAGGTCGCTGACCACCGCCATAAGTAGCTGATCGCCACCATAAGTCGCTTATCACCGCCATAAGTCACTGATTGCTGCCATAAGTCGTTGATTGCCACCATAAGTTGTTGATTGCTGCCATAAGTCACTGATTGCCACCATAAGTCGTTGATTGCTGCCATAAGTTGCTGATCACCGCCATAAGTCACTGATTGCTGACATAAGTCGCTGATTGCCGCCATAAGTCGTTGACTGCTGCCATAAGTTGCTGATCACCGCCATAAGCTGCTGATCACCGCCATAAGTCATTGATTGTCGCCATAAGTCGCTGATCGCTGCCATAAGTCGCTGATTGCTGCCATAAGTCGCTGCTCACTGTCATAAGTCATTGATTGCCGCCATAAGTCGCTGATTGCCGCCATAAGTTGCTGATCACTGCTATTATTAGTATTAAAAAACAAATTTCCCATTATCTATACCGCCATTTGCAAATGCTATAAATTTCACGTTCTATAAATTTCACGTAAACCAATTAATTTACATTCTTGGAGAATACATTTTGACCTAAATTTATGACGAAATTTGATTTTTACAATTTTTTTACTGGACATGTTTTATAGCAAAAAGTCCAAAATACTATTTTTTTTCTCAAAATTGTTGGTCTTTTTTTTTAATAGCGCAAAAAATAAAAAAACCCGCACAGCCGATCAAATACCACCGAAAGAAAGCTCAATTCGTGGGGGAAAAAAGGATGTAAATTGCACTTGGGTGCAGCGTTGCATGACCATGCAATTGTCAAAGTAACGCAGCGCCGTAACATAAACCGCTTATAAAAAGTGATCAAAAGTTTCCCTCCCCTGGAATGTTCGGCCTGGGTACAGACACACAAGGTGACACACACAGGGTACAATTGCAATTAAAGGTTAATGTCCCACATCTGTGGCTTTTTAAATTAGTGTCTGTGTATAAATAGTCCGTGAGTTTGTTAGCTCTCACGTGGATGCACTGAGCAGGCTACATACTGAGCCATGGGGAGCAGAAAAGAACTGTCAAAAGACCTGTGTAACAAGGAAACGGAACTTTATAAAGACAGAAAAGGATATAAACATATAGAAACGACTGTCAGGGGTTTTAGCTCTCCAGCCTCCAACAAAAATAGAGATGTCAGTTCTGGGTGGAGTGAACCTTGAAATGAGAATATATGACTCCTTCTCTCGTGCTGCTGGCACTCATCTTGCTGGACGATCTCGCAATGACAATTAAGGTATTTATGGTGCATTTCTGGCGTCACTCAGTGATCCACATGGAGGATGTGATGGATCAGTGTGGAGGGACGGCGTCCAATGTCACATCTCTTCCCGGCGCACAGCTGTAATCAGTGCAGAAGTGCAGACATTCTCTCATACTGTACTGGAAAATGCTCCTCCATGTATACAGCTGCCAGTGTATGGATCCAATTTACCATTCACAATTCATCATATTCCTCCTTCAGCCTCATCATACACGGTCAGCAATTCTATAGAAGTACATTCATCATCTGCCATCAAAATCCATCTGATATCTGCTTATAGTGACCTACATTACTGTGCACAATGGAAACCAGAATGAAAAGCTCTGCACTGACTTCAGATTCTAACATGTTTCAGGCACTTGGGCTTGAAGGCATTTGAGTAGCTTACAGCAGAAAAGAACCGTGTGAATAGTAGCACCACCCTCCAGTGAGGCATGGTGCAGGGGTGCGGGTGTAGATGAACAGAAATAAAAGTGTTCAATGCAATACTCTTTAGTTCAACTGTGTTTGGTTGTTTGGCTGGAGTTCAGTTTTACATAAAGCTATATTATTATTATACAGTGTTTATATAGCACCAAAGGGTATGCTTAGCACTGTACAGTAGCAAAGGGGACAGAACATGAGACAAGACAGTAACAATACAATACACGAGGGCCCTGCTCTTTCCAGCTTACAATCTAGGAGGGAGGGGAAGGTGGTACAGGAGGAAATGGCTGTGGGGGATGGAGTGGTAGGGGGAGTGGAGGAGGTTAGTTGTTAGGTGAGGTCGGGTGTTAGGTGAGGTTGGAGTAGGCTTCCCTGAAGAGGAGGGTTTTCAGGGTGCGCCTGAAGGTGAGGAGGGTAGGTGACAGTCTGATGGATTGGGGTAGGGAGTTCCAGAGGATGGGGGAAGTCCTGGAGAAGTCCTGCAATAGTTTTATTATTATTATTAGTATTATTAGTAGTATTATTGGAGTTGTAGAAATTTATTTTTATTATTTTATTATTATTATTATTATTATTATTATTATTATTAGTAGTAGTAGTAGAAATGCATTTTTATTATATTATTATGATTAGTAGTAGTAGTAGTAGTAGAAATGTATTTTTATTATTATTAGTAGTAGTATTAGAAATTTATTTTTATTAGTAGTAATAGTAGAAATGTATTTTTATTATTATTATTAGTAGTAGTAGAAATGTATTTTTATTATTAGTAGTAGTAGTAGTAGAAGAAATGTATTTTTAGTAGTAGTAGTAGTAGTAGAAATGTATTTTTAGTAGTAGTAGAAATTTATTTTTATTATTAGTAGTAGTAGTAGTGTATTTTTATTATTAGTAGTAGAAATGTATTTTTATTATTAGTAGTAGTAGTATTAGAAATGTATTTTTATTAGTAGTAATAGTAGAAATGCATTTTTATTATATTATTATGATTAGTAGTAGTAGTAGTAGTAGTAGAAATGTATTTTTATTATTATTAGTAGTAGTATTAGAAATTTATTTTTATTAGTAGTAATAGTAGAAATTTATTTTTAATATTATTATTATTATTATTAGTAGTAGTAGTAGAAATGTATTTTTATTATTAGTAGTAGTAGTAGAACTGTATTTTTATTATTATTAGTAGTAGTAGTATTAGAAATGTATTTTTATTAATAGTAATAGTAGAAATGTATTTTTATTATTATTATTATTAGTAGTAGTAGAATTAGAAATGTATTTTTATTAGTAGTAATAGTAGAAATGTATTTTTATTATTATTATAAGTAGTAGCAGTAGTAGAAATGTATTTTTAGTAGTAGCAGTAGTAGTAGAAGAAATGTATTTTTATTAATATTATTATTATTATTATTATAAGTAGTAGTAGAAATGTATTTTTATTATTATTAGTAGTAGTAGAAATGTATTTTTATTAGTAGCAGTAGTAGTAGAAATGTATTTTTATTATTATTATTAGTAGTAGAAATGTATTTTTATTATTATTATTATTATTAGTAGTAGAAGAAATTTATTTTTAGTACTAGTAGTAGTAGTAGTAGTAGAAATGTATTTTTAGTAGTAGTAGTAGTAGAAATTTATATGTAAAGTGCTGAGTAAACTGTTGGCGCTATATAAATCCTGTATAATAATAATATTTGCAGTAGTAGTAGTAGAAATGTATTTTATTAGTAGTAGTAGTAGTAGTAGTAGAAATGTATTTTATTAGTAGTAGTAATAGTAGTAGTAGTAGTAGTAGAAATGTATTTTTAGTAGTAGTAGTAGTAGAAATTTATATTGTAAAGTGCTGAGCAAACTGTTGGCGCTATATAAATCCTGTATAATAATAATAATATTTGTAGTAGTGTTAGTAGTAGAAATGTATTTGTAGTAGTAGAAATGTATTTTTATTATTATTATTAGTAGTAGTAGTAGTAGAAATTTATTTTTAGTAGTAGTAGTAGTAGTAGTAGTAGTAGAAGAAATTTATTTTTATTAGTAGTAGTAGAAATTTATTTTTAGTAGTAGTAGTAGTAGAAATTTATATTGTAAAGCGCTGAGCAAACTGCTGGCGCCATATATATCCTGTATAATAATAATAATAATATTTGTAGTAGTAGTAGTAGAAATGTATTTTTATTATCATTATTATTATTATTAGTAGTAGTAGAAATTTATTTTTAGTAGTAGTAGTAGTAGTAGTAGTAGTAGTAGTAAAAATGTATATTGTAAAGCGTTGAGCAAACTGTTGGCGCTATATAAATCCAGTACAATAATAATAATATTTGTAGTAGTAGTAGTAGAAATGTATTTTTATTATTATTATTATTAGTAGTAGTAGTAGAAGAAATTTATTTTTAGTAGTAGTAGTAGAAATTTATATTGTAAAGTGCTGAGCAAACTGTTGGCGCTATATAAATACTGTATAATAATAATAAAATTTGTAGTAGTAGTAGTAGAAATGTATTTTTATTATTAGGAGTAGCAGTAGTAGTAGCAGTAGTAGTGGTACAAATGTACTTTTTTATTATTAATATTATTATTATTGTTAGTAGTAGTAGCGTTAGTACACATTTATTAGTATTAACATTATATTCATATACATATATTATCTTTCCATTGTTATTATTATTACTATTATTATTATTGTGTCCTCTCCTCTGGGGTTCTCAGTACCCTTGACCCTTGTCTCCCCTCCTTTGAGGGGGTCTCAGTCTCCGGGCCCCTGAGTCCACTCCTCTAGGGGCCTTAGCCTCTGGAGCCCCTGTGTCTTCTTCTGTGGGGATCTCGATCTCTTGGGCTCCTGTGTCCTCTCCTCTTGGGGCTCTCAGTCTCCAGAGCCCCTGTATGCTCTCCTCTAGGGAGTCTCCATCTCATTGGACCCTTTCTCCTCCACTCCAGATTGGTCAAGTCTCTGTGGCCCCTGTGGCTCCTCCTCTGGGGTTTTTTGTTTCCAGGCCCGCTGTCTCCTCACTTTTGGGGAGTCTCAGTCTCTGGGGCCCCTGTCTCATCTCTTCTGGGGGTCTTTGAGGTCCCTGTCTCTTCTCCTCTGGGGGGGTCGGGGGGTCTCAGTCTCTGGGGTCACTGTCTCCTCTTCTCTGAGAGGGAGGTCTCAGTCTCTGGGGTCCCTATCTTCTCTCCTCTGGGGGTCTTTGTTTCTGGGCCCCCTGTCTCCTCACCTTTGGGGAGTCTCAGTCTCTGGGGTCATATCTCTTCTCCTCTTGGTCTTTGGGGTCCCTGTATTTTCTCCTTTGGTGGGAGGTCTTAGTCTCTGGGGTCCTGTCTCCTCTCTTCTGGTGGGTCTTGGTGTCTGGGGTTTCTATCTCCTCTCCTATGGGGGGGTCTCAGTCTCTGGGGTCCCTTTCTTCTCTCCTCTGAGGTGTCTCAATCTCTGGGGTCCCTGTCTCCTCTCCTTTGGGGTGGTCCTGGTCTCTGAGGTCCCTGTCTCCTCTCTTCTGGGGGGGGTCTCAGTCTCTCAGACCCCTGTCTCCTCTCCCTTGGGGGGTCTGTCTCTGGGGTCCCTGTCTCCTGTCTTCTGGGGGTCTCAATCTCTGGGGACCCGTCTCCTCTCTTCTGGAGGTCTCAGTCTCTGGGGTCCCTACCTCCTCTTCTCTGGAGGTCTCAGTCTCTGGGGTCCCTGTCTCCTCTCCTCTGAGGTGTCTCAATCTTTGGGGTCCCTGTCTCCTCTCCTTTGGGGGGGGGTCTCGGTCTGTGGGGTTCCTGTCTTCTTTCTTCTGGGTGTCTCAGTCTCTGGGGACCCTGTCTCCTCTCCTGCGTGTGTGTGTGTGGGGGGGGGTCTCAGTTTCTGGGGTCCCTGTCTCCTCTCTTCTGGGGGGATCTCAGTCTCTGCGGTCCCTGTCTCCTCTGCTTAGGGAGGTCTGTATCTCTAGGCCCCCTGCCTCCTCTACTTTGGGAAGTCTTGGTCTCTGGGGACCCTGTGTCCTCTCCTCTGGGGGTTCTAAGTCTCTGGAGTCCCAGTCTTCTCTCTTCTGGGGGGGGGGGGGGGGTTTCAGTCTCTAAGATCCCTGTCCCTTCTCCTCTGAGGGATTTAGCTTTTGGGATGCTTGCCTCTACTCCTCTGGGGGTCTTAGTCTCTGGAGCTCCTGTATTATCTCCTCTAAGGGTCTCAGTCTCTGGGGCCGCTGTCTCCTCTCCTCTTGGGGAGATCTCAGTCTCTGGAGTCCCTGTCTCCTCTCCTCTACGGGGTTCTTAGTCCCTGGGATTCCTGTCTCCTCTCATTTGTGAGAGTCTCAGTCTTTGTGGTCCCTGTCTCCTCTCCTGTGGGGGTTCTAAGTTTCTGGCATCCTTGTCTCCTCTCCTCTGGGAGGGTCTTATTCTCTGGGGCTCCTGTCTCCTTTCCTCTGGTGGAGATCTCAGTTTCTAAGGACCCTGTATCTTCTCTCCTTTGGGATCCCTGTCCTCTTCTCTGGGGGTCTCATTCTCTGGGTCCCCTGTCTTTTCTCCTCTGGGGGAGATCTCAGTCTCCTGGGTCCCTGTCTCCTCTCTTCTAGGGGTTCTGAATCTCCTGGGTCCCTGTCTCCTATCCTCTGGAGGGGTCTCTGGGGCCCCTTTCTCCTCTCCTCTGGGGGGAAGTGGGAGTCTCTGGAGCCTTAGTCTCCTTTGCTCTGTCCCCTGGCAGACTTTGTGATCAGACATGTAGAGATGTCTCTGATTAGGTGTATGGAGAGAGGAGGGTGGTGGTGGTGGGGGGTATGATGCAGTGACTCCCCGGTGTGCAGTCAGTTGGTGAGGTGATGAAGGATGATGCTCAGAGCTGTGACGTCAGTGTGGGAGAATTCTAATATATAAGTGGTTAGCAGAGAGCAGAGCTCAGTACCTGTCTGTCCTGATCTTATCTTCATCTGGATCACAACTTTCTTACTGCCTGGCTGCAGACTGACCTCATCCCTCCTGCACCTGTCTACCTGCCTGCAGCTGTCTGCCTGCCTGCACCTGTCTACCTGCCTGCTTCTCCTGCACCTGGGGACCATCCTGCCTTCCAGCTGCGCTCTGCACCTCCAAACCCAGGTAAGATAGGAGCCAAGAGAGAAGGGGAGTCTAGAGTGCAGAAAGAGGCAGAAAAGGGGGTGTAAAGGGGTGTGGAGTACTTATTGAGGACTCTATAGGGCAGAAGGAGAAGAAAGGGAGGTGTATTAGGGGTTTGGGGTATTTATTTATGAGTCTGCAGGGCAGAAGAAGGAGGAACAAGGGGTGTATGGGTGTTCCAGGAACTTATTTAGAACTCTCAGATAGGCAGAAGGAAGAGTTGAAATGGGGTATATGGGGGATTGGGGTACTTACCTGGGGCTGAAGAAGGGGGAGGAAGAAAGGGTGTATGGGGTAGTTATCTAGGACTGTAAATGGAGGATGAAGTATGGGGGATTGGGTACTCATCTAGAGTTGTAAATGGAAGATGAAGTATGGGGGATTGGGGTACTCATCTAGGGTTGTAAATGGAGGATGAAGTATGGGGGATTGGGTACTTATCTAGGGTTGTAAATGGAGGATGAAGTATGGGGGATTGGGTACTCATCTAGGGTTGTAAATTAGGATGAAGTATGGGGGATTGGGTACTCATCTAGAGTTGTAAATGGAGGATGAAGTATGGGGGATTGGGTACTCATCTAGAGTTGTAAATGGAAGATGAAGTATGGGGGATTGGGGTACTCATCTAGGGTTGTAAATGGAGGATGAAGTATGGGGGATTGGGTACTTATCTAGGGTTGTAAATGGAGGATGAAGTATGGGGGATTGGGTACTCATCTAGGGTTGTAAATTAGGATGAAGTATGGGGGATTGGGTACTCACCTAGGGTTGTAAATGGAGGATGAAGTATGGGGGATTGGGGTACTCATCTAGGGTTGTAAATGGAGGATGAAGTATGGGGGATTGGGGTACTCATCTAGGGTTGTAAATGGAGGATGAAGTATGGGGGACTGGGTACTCATCTAGGGTTGTAAATGGAGGATGAAGTATGGGGGATTGGGGTACTCATCTAGGGTTGTAAATGGAGGATGAAGTAAGGGGATTGGGGTACAGTTCTAGGGTTGTAAATGTAGGATGAAGTAGGGGGATTGGGGTTCTCACCTAGGGTTGCAAATGTAGGGTGAAGTAGGGGTATTGGGGTACTCATCTAGGGTTGTAAATGGAGGATGAAGTATGGTGTATTTGGGGTACTGTTCTAGGGTTGTAAATGTAGGAAGAAGTATGGGGAATTGGGATACTCATTTAGGGTTGTAAATTGAGGATGAAGTATGGGGTATTATGGTACTCATCTAGGGTTGTAAATGTAGGATGAAGAATGGGGGATTGGGGTACTCATCTAGGGTTGTAAATGTAGGATGAAGAATGGGGGATTGGGGTACTCATCTAGGGTTGTAAATGTAGGATGAAGTATGGGGTATTGGGGTACTCATCTATGGTTGTAAATGTAGGATGAAGTATAGGGGATTGGGGTACTCATCTAGGGTTGTAAATGTAGGATGAAGAATGGGGGATTGGGGTACTCATCTAGGGTTGTAAATGTAGGATGAAGTATGGGGTATTGGGGTACTCATCTAGGGTTGTAAATGTAGGATGAAGTATGGGGGATTGGGGTACTCATCTAGGGTTGTAAATGTAGGATGAAGAATGGGGGATTGGGGTACTCATCTAGGATTGTAAATGTAGGATGAAGTATGGGGATTGGGGTACTCATCTAGGATTGTAAATGGAGGATGACGTATGGGAGATTGGGGTACTCATCTTGGGTTGTCAATATAGGATGAAGTATGGGGGATTAGGGTACTCATCTAGGATTGTAAATGGAGGAAGAAGTATGGGAGATTGGGGTACTCATCTAGGGTTGTCAATGTAGGATGAAGTATGAGGGATTTGGGTACTCATCTAAGGTTGTAAATGGAGGATGAAGTATGGGGTATTGGGGTGCTCATCTAGGGTTGTCAATGTAAGATGAAGTAGGGGGATTGGGGTACTGTTCTAGGGTTGTAAATGTAGGATGACGTATGGGGGATTGGGGTACTCACCTAGGGTTGCAAATGTAGGGTGAAGTAGGGGAATTGGGGTACTCATCTAGGGTTGTAAATGGAGGATGAGGTATGGGGGTTGGGGTACTTATCTAGGGTTGTAAATGGAGGATGAAGTAGGGGGATTGGGGTACTGTTCTAGGGTTGTAAATGTAGAATGAAGTAGGGGGATTGGGGTTCTCACCTAGGGTTGCAAATGTAGGGTGAAGTAGGGGGATTAGGGTACTCATCTAGGGTTGTAAATGGAGGATGAAGTATGGTGTATTTGGGGTACTCATCTAGGGTTGTAAATGTAGGACGAAGTATTGGGAATTGGGGTACCTATCTAGGGTTGTAAATGGAGGATGAAGTATGGGGGATTGGAGTACTCATCTAGGGTTGTAAATGGAGGATGAAGTAAGGGGGATTGGGGTACTCATCTAGGCTTGTAAATGTAGGACGAAGTATGGGGTATTATGGTATTCATCTAGGGTTGTAAATGTAGGATGAAGAATAGGGGATTGGGGTACTCATTTAGGGTTGCAAATGAAGGATAAAGTATGGGGGATTGGGGTACTCATCTAGGCTTGTAAATGTAGGATGAAGTATGAAGTATTATGGTACTCATCTAGGGTTGTAAATGTAGGCTGAAGAATGGGGGATTGGGGTACTCATCTAGGGATGTAAATGTAGGATGAAGTATGGGGGATTGGGGTACTCATCTAGTAATGTAAATGGAGGATGAAGTATGGGAGATTGGGGTACTCATCCAGGGTTGTCAACGTAGGATGAAGCATGGGGGATTGGGGTACTCATTTAGGGTTGTCAATGTAGGATGAAGTATGAGGGATTTGGGTACTCATCTAAGGTTGTAAATGGAGGATGAAGTATGGGGTATTGGGGTACTCATCTAGGGTTGTCAATGTAGGATGAAGTATGGGGGATTGGGGTACTCATCTAGGGTTGTCAATGTAGGATGAAGTATAGGGGATTGGGGTACTCATCTTGGGTTGCCAATGTTGGATGAAGTAGGAGGGATTTGGGTACTCATCTAGGGTTGTCAATGTAGGATGAAGTATAGGGGATTGGGGTACCCATCTAGGGTTGTAAATGGAGAAGGAAGAGGGGATGTATAGAGGTGTGGGGTATTTATTTAGGGCTGTAGAAATAGGAGAAGGGGAGGGAGAATGTCTTTAAAGGGTACTTCCTAAAGCTGTGCAAGGATAAGGAAGATGGGGTGTATTGGGGTGTGGGGTATTTATTTACAGCTGTAGGAGGAAGTAGAGGAGGTATATGGGGTGACTGTAGAAAGAAGGGTAAAAAGGGTGCATAGGAGTGTGGGGTACCTAGTTATGGTTGTAAAAATGAGAGGGAAGAGGAGTGGTAGGGGGGTATGGGGTTCTTATCTTGGGCTGTAGAATAAGGGGGAAGAGAAGGTGTAGGGGTTTGTGCGGTGCTTAACTTTAGGATTGGAGGAGGAAGAGTGGTTGTATGGGATTGAGGGGTACTTATCTTGGATTGTAGAAGGAGGGGGGAGAGGGGGTATATGGGGTACTTATCTAGGGCTGTGGAAGGAGGTAGAGGAGGTCTATGGAGGTGTAGGGTGCTTATCTATAGGGATGTAGAAGGAGGGTGTAGGGGAGGTGTGTTACTTACCTACTGTATAGGGCTGTAAAAAGGGGTGGTAGGGGAGGTATATATGGTACTTATATAAGGTTGTAGAAGGAGGAAGTAAATGGGGTACTTATCTATAGGGCTGCTGAAGGAGGAGGTAGAGCAGGTATACAGAGTACTTATCTGGGACTGTAACAAGAGAAGGTGGAGGAGGTACAGTATATGAGGTACTTATCTAGAGCTATAGGATGAGGGGTATAGAAGGTATATAGGATTCTTACCTATAGGTCTATAGAAGGAGGGGTAGAGGTGTTATATAGGGTACTTATCTAGGGCTATAGGAGGAGGGGTAGAGGAGGTATATGGGGTACTTATCTAGGGCTATAGGAGAAGGGGTAGAGGAGGTATATGGGGTACTTATCTAGGGCTATAGGAGGAGGGGTAGAGGAGGTATATGGGGTACTTGCCTACAGGTCTATAGAAAAATGGGTAGAACAGTTAAATAAAGTACTTACTTAAGGGGCTGTAGAAGGAGAAGGTAGAGGAGGTATATGGGGTATTTATCTATAGGACTGTGGGAGGAGGGGGTAGGGTAGTTATATTGAGTACTTACCTATAGGTCAATAGAAGGAGGGGGTAGAAGAGGTAAATAGGGTACTTATCTAGGGCTGTAGAAGGAGGAAGTGGGTAGGTAGTACAGAAGGTACCTGGGTTACTGTATTAGACATTCTGTAATTTAATGTTATAAGGAGGGGGTAGGGGAGGTATATGGGGTACTTATCTAGGGCTGTACAAGGAGGGGGTAGGGGAGGTATGTGGGGTACTTATCTAAGGCTGTATAAGGAGGTGGTAGGGGAGGTATATGGGGTATTTATCTAGAGCTGTACAAGGAGGGGGTAGAGAAGGTATATGGGGTACTTATCTAGGGTTGTACAAGGAGGGGGTAAAGGAGGTATATTTGGTACTTATCTAGGGCAGTACAAGGAGGGGGTAGAGGAGGTATATGGGGTACTTATCTAGGGCTGTACAAGGAGGTGGTAGAGGAGGTATATGGGGTATTTATCTAGAGCTGTACAAGGAGGGGGTAGAGAAGGTATATGGGGTACTTATCTAGGGTTGTACAAGGAGGGGGTAAAGGAGGTATATTTGGTACTTATCTAGGGCAGTACAAGGAGGGGGTAGAGGAGGTATATGGGTACTTATCTAGGGCTGTACAAGGAGGGGTAGAGGAGGTATATGGGGTACGTATCTAGAGCTGTACAAGGAGGGAGTAGAGGAGGTATATGGGGTACTTATCTAGGGCTGTACAAAGAGGGGTAGGGGAGGTATATAGGGTACATGGCTATAGGGCTGTAGGAGAAGGAGTGGGGAGGTATATAGGGTACTTAGCTAGGGCTGTAGGAAGAGGGGTAGAGGAGGTATATAGGGTACTTATCTATAGGTCTATAGAAGGAGGGGTAGATGAGTAATATAGGGTATTAATCTACAGGACTGTAGGAGGAGGGGTAGAGGAGGTATATGGGGTACTTATCTATAGGTCTATAGAAGGAAGGGTAGAGGAGTTATATAGGGTATTTATCTATAGGACTGTAGGAGGAGGGGGTAGGGTAGTTATATTGAGTACTTACCTATAGGTCTATAGAAGGAGGGGGTAGAAGAGGTAAACAGGGTACTTATCTAGGGCTGTAGAAGGAGGAAGTGGGTAGGTAGTACAGAAGGTACCTGGGTTACTGTATTAGACATTCTGTAATTTAATGTTATAAGGAGGAGGTAGGGGAGGTATATTGGGTACTTATCTAGGGCTGTACAAGGAGGGGGTAGGGGAGGTATGTGGGGTACTTATCTAGGGCTGTACAAGGAGGTGGTAGGGGAGGTATATGGGGTATATATCTAGAGCTGTACAAGGAGGGGGTAGAGAAGGTATATGGGGTACTTATCTAGGGTTGTACAAGGAGGGGGTAAAGGAGGTATATTTGGTACTTATCTAGGGCAGTACAAGGAGGGGGTAGAGGAGGTATATGGGGTATGTATCTAGAGCTGTACAAGGAGGGAGTAGAGGAGGTATATGGGGTACTTATCTAGGGCTGTACAAAGAGGGGTAGGGGAGGTATATGGGGTACTTATATTGGGCTGTACAAGGAGGGGGTAGGGGAGGTATATGGGGTACTTATATAGGGCTGTACAATGAGGTGGTAGGGAAGGTATATGGGTACTTATCTAGGGCTGTACAAGGAGGGGGTAGAGGAGGTATATGGGGTACTTATCTAGGGCTGTACAAGGAGGGGGTAGAGGAGGTATATGGGGTACTTATCTAGGGCTGTACAAGGAGGGGGTAGAGGAGGTATATGGGGTACTTATCTAGGGCTGTACAAGAAGGGGTAGAGGAGGTATATGGGGTACTTATCTAGGGCTGTACAAGGAGGGGGTAAGGAAGGTATATGGGGTACTTATCTAGGGCTGTACAAGGAGGGGGGTAGGGGAGGTATATGGGGTACTTATCTAGAGCTGTACAAGGAGGGGGTAGAGTTGGTATATGGGGTACTTATCTAGAGCTGTACAAGGTGGGGGTAGAGGAGGTATATGGGGTACTTATCTAGGGCTGTACAAGGAGGAGGTAGGGGAGGTATATGGGGTACTTATCTAGGGCTGTACAAGGAGGAGGTAGGGGAGGTATATGGGGTACTTATCTAGAGCTGTACAAGGAGAAGGTAGAGGAGGTATATGGGGTACTTATCTAGAGCTGTACAAGGAGGGGGTAGAGGAGGTATTGGGTACTTATCTAGAGCTGAGCAAGGAGGGGGTAGAGGAGGTATATGGGGTACTTATCTAGGGCTGTACAAGGAGGAGGTAGGGGAGGTACATGGGGTACATATCTAGAGCTGTACAAGGAGGGGGTAGAGGAGGTATATGGGGTACATATCTAGGGCTGTACAAGGAGGGGGTAGAGGAGGTATATGGGGTACTTATCTAGGACTGTACAAGGAGGAGTTAGGGGAGGTATATGGGGTACTTATCTAGAGTTGAACAAGGAGGGGGTAGAGGAGGTATATGGGGTATCTATCTAGGCATGTACAAGGAGGGGGTAGAGGAGGTATATGGGGTACTTATCTAGGGCTGTGCAAGGAGGGGGTAGAGGAGGTATATGCAGTACTTATCTGTAGAGCTGTACAAGGAAGGGGTAGAGGAGGTATATGGGGTATTTATCTAGGGCTGTACAAGGAGGGGGTAGAGGAGGTATATGGGGTACTTATCTAGGGCTGTACAAGGAGGGGGTAGAGGAGGTATATGGGGTATTTATCTAGGGCTGTACAAGGAGGGGGTAGAGGAGGTATATGGGGTACTTATCTAGGGCTGTACAAAGAGGGGGTAGGGGAGGTATATGGGAAACTTATCTAGAGCTGTACAAGGAGGGGGTAGAGGAGGTATATGGGGTACTTATCTAGGGCTGTACAAAGAGGGGTAGGGGAGGTATATGGGGTACTTATATTGGGCTGTACAAGGAGGGGGTAGGGGAGGTATATGGGGTACTTATATAGGGCTGTACAATGAGGTGGTAGGGAAGGTATATGGGTACTTATCTAGGGCTGTACAAGGAGGGGGTAGAGGAGGTATATGGGGTACTTATCTAGGGCTGTACAAGGAGGGGGTAGAGGAGGTATATGGGGTACTTATCTAGGGCTGTACAAGGAGGGGGTAGAGGAGGTATATGGGGTACTTATCTAGGGCTGTACAAGGAGGGGTAGAGGAGGTATATGGGGTACTTATCTAGGGCTGTACAAGGAGGGGGTAAGGAAGGTATATGGGGTACTTATCTAGGGCTGTACAAGGAGGGGGGTAGGGGAGGTATATGGGGTACTTATCTAGAGCTGTACAAGGAGGGGGTAGTGTTGGTATATGGGGACATATCTAGAGCTGTACAAGGAGGGGGTAGAGGAGGTATATGGGGTACTTATCTAGGGCTGTACAAGGAGGAGGTAGGGGAGGTATATGGGGTACTTATCTAGGGCTGTACAAGGAGGAGGTAGAGGAGGTATATGGGGTACTTATCTAGAGCTGTACAAGGAGGGGGTAGAGGAGGTATTGGGTACTTATCTAGAGCTGAGCAAGGAGGGGGTAGAGGAGGTATATGGGGTACTTATCTAGGGCTGTACAAGGAGGAGGTAGGGGAGGTACATGGGGTACATATCTAGAGCTGTACAAGGAGGGGGTAGAGGAGGTATATGGGGTACTTATCTAGGGCTGTACAAGGAGGGGGTAGAGGAGGTATATGGGGTACTTATCTAGGGCTGTACAAGGAGGAGTTAGGGGAGGTATATGGGGTACTTATCTAGAGTTGAACAAGGAGGGGGTAGAGGAGGTATATGGGGTATCTATCTAGGCATGTACAAGGAGGGGGTAGAGGAGGTATATGGGGTACTTATCTAGGGCTGTGCAAGGAGGGGGTAGAGGAGGTATATGCAGTACTTATCTGTAGAGCTGTACAAGGAAGGGGTAGAGGAGGTATATGGGGTATTTATCTAGGGCTGTACAAGGAGGGGGTAGAGGAGGTATATGGGGTACTTATCTAGGGCTGTACAAGGAGGGGGTAGAGGAGGTATATGGGGTATTTATCTAGGGCTGTACAAGGAGGGGGTAGAGGAGGTATATGGGGTACTTATCTAGGGCTGTACAAAGAGGGGGTAGGGGAGGTATATGGGAAACTTATCTAGAGCTGTACAAGGAGGGGGTAGAGGAGGTATATGGGGTACCTATCTAGGGCTGTACAAAGAGGGGGTAGGGGAGGTATATAGGGTACTTATCTAGGCATGTACAAGGAGGGGGTAGAGGAGGTATATGGGGTACTTATCTAGGCATGTATAAGGAGGGGTAGAGGAGGTATATGGGTACTTATCTAGGGCTGAACAAGGAGGGGGTAGAGGAGGTATATGGGGTACTTATCTAGGGCTGTACAAGGAGGGGGTAGAGGAGGTATATGGGTACTTATCTAGAGCTGTACAAGGAGAAGGTAGAGGAGGTATATGGGGTACTTATCTAGAGCTGTACAAGGAGGGGGTAGAGGAGGTATTGGGTACTTATCTAGAGCTGAGCAAGGAGGGGGTAGAGGAGGTATATTTGGTACTTATCTAGGGCTGTACAAGGAGGGGGTAGAGGAGGTATATGGGGTACTTATCTAGGGCTGTGCAAGGAGGGGGTAGAGGAGGTATATGCAGTACTTATCTGTAGAGCTGTACAAGGAAGGGGTAGAGGAGGTATATGGGGTATTTATCTAGGGCTGTACAAGGAGGGGGTAGAGGAGGTATATGGGGTACTTATCTAGGGCTGTACAAGGAGGGGGTAGAGGAGGTATATGGGGTATTTATCTAGGGCTGTACAAGGAGGGGGTAGAGGAGGTATATGGGGTACTTATCTAGGGCTGTACAAAGAGGGGGTAGGGGAGGTATATGGGAAACTTATCTAGAGCTGTACAAGGAGGGGGTAGAGGAGGTATATGGGGTACCTATCTAGGGCTGTACAAAGAGGGGGTAGGGGAGGTATATAGGGTACTTATCTAGGCATGTACAAGGAGGGGGTAGAGGAGGTATATGGGGTACTTATCTAGGCATGTATAAGGAGGGGTAGAGGAGGTATATGGGTACTTATCTAGGGCTGAACAAGGAGGGGGTAGAGGAGGTATATGGGGTACTTATCTAGGGCTGTACAAGGAGGGGGTAGAGGAGGTATATGGGTACTTATCTAGAGCTGTACAAGGAGAAGGTAGAGGAGGTATATGGGGTACTTATCTAGAGCTGTACAAGGAGGGGGTAGAGGAGGTATTGGGTACTTATCTAGAGCTGAGCAAGGAGGGGGTAGAGGAGGTATATTTGGTACTTATCTAGGGCTGTACAAGGAGGGGGTAGAGGAGGTATATGGGGTACTTATCTAGGGCTGTACAAGGAGGGGGTAGAGGAGGTATATGGGGTACTTATCTAGGGCTGTACAAGGAGGAGGTAGGGGAGGTACATGGGGTACTTATCTAGAGTTGAACAAGGAGGGGGTAGAGGAGGTATATGGGGTATCTATCTAGGCATGTACAAGGAGGGGGTAGAGGAGGTATATGGGGTACTTATCTAGGGCTGTGCAAGGAGGGGGTAGAGGAGGTATATGCAGTACTTATCTGTAGAGCTGTACAAGGAAGGGGTAGAGGAGGTATATGGGGTATTTATCTAGGGCTGTACAAGGAGGGGGTAGAGGAGGTATATGGGGTACTTATCTAGGGCTGTACAAAGAGGGGGTAGGGGAGGTATATGTGGTACTTATCTAGAGCTGTACAAGGAGGGGGTAGAGGAGGTATATGGGGTACTTATCTAGGGCTGTACAAGGAGGGGGTAGAGGAGGTATATGGGTACTTATCTAGGGCTGTACAAGGAGGGGGTAGAGGAGGTATATGGGGTATCTATCTAGGCATGTACAAGGAGGGGGTAGAGGAGGTATATGGGGTACTTATCTAGGGCTGTACAAAGAGGGGGTAGGGGAGGTATATGGGGTACTTATCTAGAGCTGTACAAGGAGGGGGTAGAGGAGGTATATGGGGTACCTATCTAGGGCTGTACAAAGAGGGGGTAGGGGAGGTATATAGGGTACTTATCTAGGCATGTACAAGGAGGGGGTAGAGGAGGTATATGGGGTACTTATCTAGGCATGTATAAGGAGGGGGTAGAGGAGGTATATGGGTACTTATCTAGGGCTGAACAAGGAGGGGGTAGAGGAGTTATATGGGGTACTTATCTAGGGCTGTACAAGGAGGGGGTAGAGGAGGTATATGGGGTACTTATCTAGGGCTGAACAAGGAGGAGGTAGGGGAGGTATATGGGGTACTTATCTAGAGCTGTACAAGGAGGGGGTAGAGGAGGTATATGGGGTACTTATCTAGAGCTGTACAAGGAGAATGTAGAGGAGGTATATGGGGTACTTATCTAGAGCTGTACAAGGAGGGGGTAGAGAAGGTATTGGGTACTTATCTAGAGCTGAGCAAGGAGGGGGTAGAGGAGGTATATTTGGTACTTATCTAGGGCTGTACAAGGAGGGGGTAGAGTTGGTATATGGGGTACTTATCTAGGGCTGTACAAGGAGGGGGTAGAGGAGGTATATGGGGTACTTATCTAGGGCTGTACAAGGAGGAGGTAGGGGAGGTACATGGGGTACTTATCTAGAGCTGTACAAGGAGGGGGTAGAGGAGGTATATGGGGTACTTATCTAGGGCTGTACAAGGAGGGGGTAGAGGAGGTATATGGGGTACTTATCTAGGACTGTACAAGGAGGAGTTAGGGGAGGTATATGGGGTACTTATCTAGAGTTGAACAAGGAGGGGGTAGAGGAGGTATATGGGGTATCTATCTAGGCATGTACAAGGAGGGGGTAGAGGAGGTATATGGGGTACTTATCTAGGGCTGTGCAAGGAGGGGGTAGAGGAGGTATATGGGGTACTTATCTAGGGCTGTGCAAGGAGGGGGTAGAGGAGGTATATGGGGTACTTATCTAGGGCTGTAGAAGGAGGGGGTAGAGGAGGTATATGCAGTACTTATCTGTAGAGCTGTACAAGGAAGGGGTAGAGGAGGTATATGGGGTATTTATCTAGGGCTGTACAAGGAGGGGGTAGAGGAGGTATATGGGGTACTTATCTAGGGCTGTACAAAGAGGGGGTAGGGGAGGTATATGGGGTACTTATCTAGAGCTGTACAAGGAGGGGGTAGAGGAGGTATATGGGGTACTTATCTAGGGCTGTGCAAGGAGGGGGTAGAGGAGGTATATGGGGTACTTATCTAGGGCTGTACAAGGAGGAGTTAGGGGAGGTATATGGGGTACTTATCTAGAGTTGAACAAGGAGGGGGTAGAGGAGGTATATGGGGTATCTATCTAGGCATGTACAAGGAGGGGGTAGAGGAGGTATATGGGGTACTTATCTAGGGCTGTGCAAGGAGGGGGTAGAGGAGGTATATGCAGTACTTATCTGTAGAGCTGTACAAGGAAGGGGTAGAGGAGGTATATGGGGTATTTATCTAGGGCTGTACAAGGAGGGGGTAGAGGAGGTATATGGGGTACTTATCTAGGGCTGTACAAGGAGGGGGTAGAGGAGGTATATGGGGTATTTATCTAGGGCTGTACAAGGAGGGGGTAGAGGAGGTATATGGGGTACTTATCTAGGGCTGTACAAAGAGGGGGTAGGGGAGGTATATGGGAAACTTATCTAGAGCTGTACAAGGAGGGGGTAGAGGAGGTATATGGGGTACCTATCTAGGGCTGTACAAAGAGGGGGTAGGGGAGGTATATAGGGTACTTATCTAGGCATGTACAAGGAGGGGGTAGAGGAGGTATATGGGGTACTTATCTAGGCATGTATAAGGAGGGGTAGAGGAGGTATATGGGTACTTATCTAGGGCTGAACAAGGAGGGGGTAGAGGAGGTATATGGGGTACTTATCTAGGGCTGTACAAGGAGGGGGTAGAGGAGGTATATGGGTACTTATCTAGAGCTGTACAAGGAGAAGGTAGAGGAGGTATATGGGGTACTTATCTAGAGCTGTACAAGGAGGGGGTAGAGGAGGTATTGGGTACTTATCTAGAGCTGAGCAAGGAGGGGTAGAGGAGGTATATTTGTTACTTATCTAGGGCTGTACAAGGAGGGGGTAGAGGAGGTATATGGGGTACTTATCTAGGGCTGTACAAGGAGGGGGTAGAGGAGGTATATGGGGTACTTATCTAGGGCTGTACAAGGAGGAGGTAGGGGAGGTACATGGGTACTTATCTAGAGTTGAACAAGGAGGGGGTAGAGGAGGTATATGGGGTATCTATCTAGGCATGTACAAGGAGGGGGTAGAGGAGGTATATGGGGTACTTATCTAGGGCTGTGCAAGGAGGGGGTAGAGGAGGTATATGCAGTACTTATCTGTAGAGCTGTACAAGGAAGGGGTAGAGGAGGTATATGGGGTATTTATCTAGGGCTGTACAAGGAGGGGGTAGAGGAGGTATATGGGGTACTTATCTAGGGCTGTACAAAGAGGGGGTAGGGGAGGTATATGTGGTACTTATCTAGAGCTGTACAAGGAGGGGGTAGAGGAGGTATATGGGGTACTTATCTAGGGCTGTACAAGGAGGGGGTAGAGGAGGTATATGGGTACTTATCTAGGGCTGTACAAGGAGGGGGTAGAGGAGGTATATGGGGTATCTATCTAGGCATGTACAAGGAGGGGGTAGAGGAGGTATATGGGGTCCTTATCTAGGGCTGTACAAAGAGGGGGTAGGGGAGGTATATGGGGTACTTATCTAGAGCTGTACAAGGAGGGGGTAGAGGAGGTATATGGGGTACCTATCTAGGGCTGTACAAAGAGGGGGTAGGGGAGGTATATAGGGTACTTATCTAGGCATGTACAAGGAGGGGGTAGAGGAGGTATATGGGGTACTTATCTAGGCATGTGATAAGGAGGGGGTAGAGGAGGTATATGGGTACTTATCTAGGGCTGAACAAGGAGGGGGTAGAGGAGGTATATGGGGTACTTATCTAGGGCTGTACAAGGAGGGGGTAGAGGAGGTATATGGGTACTTATCTAGGGCTGAACAAGGAGGAGGTAGGGGAGGTATATGGGGTACTTATCTAGAGCTGTACAAGGAGGGGGTAGAGGAGGTATATGGGGTACTTATCTAGAGCTGTACAAGGAGAATGTAGAGGAGGTATATGGGGTACTTATCTAGAGCTGTACAAGGAGGGGGTAGAGAAGGTATTGGGTACTTATCTAGAGCTGAGCAAGGAGGGGGTAGAGGAGGTATATTTGGTACTTATCTAGGGCTGTACAAGGAGGGGGTAGAGTTGGTATATGGGGTACTTATCTAGGGCTGTACAAGGAGGGGGTAGAGGAGGTATATGGGGTACTTATCTAGGGCTGTACAAGGAGGAGGTAGGGGAGGTACATGGGGTACTTATCTAGAGCTGTACAAGGAGGGGGTAGAGGAGGTATATGGGGTACTTATCTAGGGCTGTACAAGGAGGGGGTAGAGGAGGTATATGGGGTACTTATCTAGGACTGTACAAGGAGGAGTTAGGGGAGGTATATGGGGTACTTATCTAGAGTTGAACAAGGAGGGGGTAGAGGAGGTATATGGGGTATCTATCTAGGCATGTACAAGGAGGGGGTAGAGGAGGTATATGGGGTACTTATCTAGGGCTGTGCAAGGAGGGGGTAGAGGAGGTATATGGGGTACTTATCTAGGGCTGTGCAAGGAGGGGGTAGAGGAGGTATATGGGGTACTTATCTAGGGCTGTAGAAGGAGGGGGTAGAGGAGGTATATGCAGTACTTATCTGTAGAGCTGTACAAGGAAGGGGTAGAGGAGGTATATGGGGTATTTATCTAGGGCTGTACAAGGAGGGGGTAGAGGAGGTATATGGGGTACTTATCTAGAGCTGTACAAGGAGGGGGTAGAGGAGGTATATGGGGTACTTATCTAGGGCTGTACAAAGAGGGGGTAGGGGAGGTATATAGGGTACTTATCTAGAGCTGTACAAGGAGGGGGTAGAGGAGGTATATGGGGTACTTATCTAGGGCTGTACAAAGAGGGGGTAGGGGAGGTATATAGGGTACTTATCTAGGCTGTACAAGGAGGGGGTAGAGGAGGTATATGGGGTACTTATCTAGGGCTGTACAAGGAGGGGGTAGAGGAGGTATATGGGGTACTTATCTAGAGCTGTACAAGGAGGGGGTAGAGGAGGTATATGGGGTACTTATCTAGGGCTGTACAAAGAGGGGGTAGGGGAGGTATATAGGGTACTTATCTAGGCATGTACAAGGAGGGGGTAGAGGAGGTATATGGGGTACTTATCTAGGGCTGTACAAGGAGGGGGTAGAGGAGGTATATGGGGTACTTATCTAGGGCTGTACAAGGAGGGTGTAGAGGAGGTATATGGGGTATTTATCTAGGCATGTATAAGGAGGGGGTAGAGGAGGTATATGGGGTACTTATCTAGGGCTGTACAAGGAGGGGGTAGAGGAGGTATATGGGTACTTATCTAGGGCTGAACAAGGAGGGGGTAGAGGAGGTATATGGGGTACTTATCTAGGGCTGTGCAAGGTGGGGGTAGAGAAGGTATATGGGGTACTTATCTAGGGCTGTATAAGGAGGAATTGTCACCTGAAGTGATTGACCCCACATGTGTCATAGACCTCCCATGATGGACATCCAAGACACCACAAATCCTTCACGAGGACGTTACTCTCTTCTGTCCCCCCAATAGTTTCCGGATCTTCCTGTACACGTCTCTATGTTGTCTGCTTGTCTTCACTTCCCCGTATTGGGATTCTTGGACCACACGCCTACCCAGAGTAATGTCAGACAGGCAGGGAGTCCCATGTATACACTGATAGCAATTCTTACATGCAGGCAGGGGTCCCTGTATGGGGGGATTACAAGTCCCTAGGCAGGCAGGGAGCTCTTTGTATACATTGGCAGGGGTGGGGGTCCCTGCATACATTGGCAGGGTGGGGGTCCCTGTATACATTGGCAGGGGTGGGGGTCCCTGTATATACTAGTTCTCGGCCAGTTCCTTAGCTGGTCCTGTAGTGTGAAATGACCTTCCCAAACTATATACTGAGCAACCTGGATAGAATTGGGATAGGCTACCAACTTCACAGAAACATTACCAGTTAAATATCTGCATACCTGCTGTGCCCACTACAAGGGGTTCCCACAATCCCTGTGCTGCGTTCCCGGGTCTGTACACCTGCTGGCCCCATTATGAGGGGTTCCCACCATCCCTCTGCTGAGTTCCCGGGTCTGTACACCTGCTGTGTCCATTATGAGGGGTTCCCACCATCCCTGTGCTGAGTTCCTGGGTCTGTACACCCGCTGTACCCATTATGAGGGGTTCCCACCATCCCTGTGCTGAGTTCCCGGGTCTGTACACCTGCTGTGCCCATTATGAGGGGTTCCCACCATTCCTGTGCTGAGTTCCAGGTTTGCACACTTGCTGTGCCCATATTGAGGGGCTTCCCCGAACCTCATCCTTTAACAGTTAAAGTTAGGTATACCCCAAGGTGGAAAAAGAACATCTGAAACATTAATATGGGTGGGAAGGGCGAGGAAATTGGGGCTACCAAGACCAAAGACATTGAATGACTTAACCCACCACCTTGACATCTACTTTGGTTGGACTGACCACATAACACTTTACATCTGTTCTTCTCAGTGTCTTTTCTATTTCCCTTACCTCATAGGTCCCAGAGGCCACTCCGCCATGAAGGCAGCTCCATTCATGCTTCTTGCCTGCTACCTGATTGTGAGGCTCAGGTCAAAGCTCGGCCCATGACAGGAGTCTGTTTGAAGGACCAAGGTTAAGTCTGGACGGGTTAATAAACAATGAGGGTGCTCAGGCTCTTCTCTATTTTCTGAAGGAGAGAGAGTTGAATACGGGTGATTCTCGTGTACAGTTGAGGCTCAGTAAGGGTTCCCTGTCTACTGACCACCCAATGACTGTCCAGGACCTGGCACCCATCCTGGATGTTCTCCAGACCCTCTACCAGGAGAACCGGCCAGAGGAATCTGGTAGGACCTTCCTGGAAGTCTTCTCTGACCGCTTGAAGAGAGAAGACCCTCCGATCTCCATTGACTTGACATTTCACATTCTCCGACAGATGATCGAGATTGCAAAGAACCAGAACCAGAAGCAGCAGGCCGAGCAGACCGCATCATTTTCGATTCAGTAGGGAAGTGACCATCGATGGTGCAGGGCCTCAACTCCAAAAATAAGACAAAAACTCCCTTCTTATCCAAATCTGGGATGTGCATTACCCTACACAGCAAAGACTTCAGCCCGCCAGGTGGTAGAGTGGGCATGTGCCAAATTCAGGAACTTGCAGGGACAGAGGGAGGGTTTGGTTCTAGGTGTCCTTCACTGATGAGTCTCCAAATGTGGACATCTCCTTCCATTCATTGTCCTGTTGTCTCCATCTCCAATCTGACATTAGTGCGGGATTAGTTTATTTATAAAACTCCTGTCTGAATTAACTTTGTGTGATTCCAGTTTTGGTGATAACTCTGATTCATGTCCCACCAAAAAACTTTTGGCCTGCCGTCTTTGGTCAGAACAGTTTTTAGCAATTTAAATGAATCTGGCATTTTACCCTTCAGATTCTCAGGACAGGCCTGCTGATACCCACCTTTTTTGCATTCCCCTGCTACTCCGTTCACCTGTGAGAGAACTCTGAAAAAGATGGTACTTCTAGGTATAGGAGGAGCATGTGACCTTCTCCTCTCTTCCCAGGATACAGTGTTCAGTAGGGGGGGGGTCATTAAAGCCTGTGTAAGCTTCAATACCGAGTTCCCAGGTCTGTACACCTGCTGTGTCCACTATGAGAGATTCCCATCATGCCTAGTTCCTAAGTCTGTACACCTGCTGTGCCCATTATGAGGGCTTCCTATGATGCCTAGTTCCTGGGTCTGTATACCTGCTGTGCCCATTATGAGAGATTCCCATCATGCCTAGTTCCTGGGTTTGTACACCTGCTGTGCCCATTATGAGGGGTTCCTACGATGCCTAGTTCCTGGGTCTGTATACCTGCTGTGCCCATTACGAGGGGTTCCTAAGATGCCTAGTTCCTGGGTCTGTACACCTGCTGTGCCCATTATGAGGGGTTCCTAAGATGCCTAGTTCCTGGGTCTGTACACCTGCTGTGCCCATTATGAGGGGTTCTTACCATGCCTTGTAGGCTTATATTGCGACCTATGTTCCCATAAGGTAGATTCTATCTCACTCTGAGGGATTAGTCATCATGTCTAATGTTTTTTTGCTAGACAGAATGGTGTCCAGCGTTCCCACCCAGTGTACCTACCCAAGCAGGGCTCTGCATGTGTGACTCCCACAAGATGGTGTCCTGTGTTCCCACCCAGTATACCCACCCAAGCAGGGCTCTACATGGGTGACTCCCACAAGATGGTGTCTAGGGTTCCCACCCAGTGTACCTGCCCAAACAGATCTCTACATGAGTGACTCCCTCAAGATGGTGTTCAGGATTCCCACCCAGTATACCTGCCCAAGCAGGGCTCTATATGGGTGACTCCCACAAGTTGGTGTCCAGCGTGCCCACCCAGTGTACCCACCCAAGCAGGGCTCTACATGGTTGACTGCCACAAGATGGTGTCCAGCGTTCCTACTCAGTCAACCTGGTCAAGCAGGGCTCTGCAAGGGTGACTCCCCCAAGATGGTGTCCTTTGTTCCCACCCAGTGTATCCACCCAAGCAGGGCTCTACATGGGTGACTCCCACCAGATGCTGTCCAGCGTTTCTACTCAGTGTACCTGCCCAAGCAGGGCTCTGCAAGGGTGACTCCCCCGAGATGATGTCCTGTGTTCCCACCCAGTATATCCACCCAATCAGAGGTCTACATGGGTGACTCCAACAAGATGGTGTCCAGGATTAACACCCAGTGTATCCACCCGAGCAGGGCACTACGTGGGTGACTCCCACAAGATAGTGTACAGCGCTCCTACCTAGTGTACCCACCTAAGCAGGGCTCTACATGGATGACTCCCACAAATTGGTGTCCAGGGTGCCCACCCAGTATGCCCACCCAAGCAGGGCTCTGCAAGGGTGACTCCCACAAGATGGTGTTCAGAATTAGAAATCAGAAGGTGACTTTTGTACTGAGATGGTATATAGTGGCCCAGCTGTGTCCAGCCCTGATCAGTGACTGAAGAGTCATTGTATAAGATAAAATCCAGCCAGCAACTCAGTGTCATCAAGATGAAGTAACTTTTATTGGCTACACATAAAAACCTAATTACTTGCATAGTGGATCTCCAGCCAGAATGACCTACCATGTTACCAGGTCTATATACCGATAGATGCCCCCCCACCTACAAAATAGGTGGTGCCAGATGTCCACCACCTATGAAGCAACCCTGCCAGATGTTCCACACCTATAAAATGACCCTGTGAGGTGTCCCTGCCTATGAAGCAACCCTGCCAGATTCCCCCACTTATGAAATGACCCTGCTATATGTCCCACCTATGAAATGACCCAACCAGACACCCCTTCATCTATGAAATGATTCTGCCAGATGCCCACCACCAATGAAGCGTCTCTGCAAGATGCCCACCACCAATGAAGTGACTTTTCCAGATACCTACCACCTATGAAATGACCCTGCCAAATGCCCACCACCTATGAAGTGACCCTTACAATGTCTACCACCTATGGCACAACCTTGCTAGATGCCCACCACCTATGGAATGACCCTGCCAGATGTCCACCACCAAGGAAGCAACCCGACCAGATGCTCACCACCTAGGAAGTGACCCTGACAATTTCTGCCACCTATGACGTTACCCTGCCACATGTCCACCATTAATGAAATGACCCTGCCAGATGTTCACCACCTGTGAAATGACCCTGCCAGGTGCCCACCACCTATGAAGTGATCTTGCCAATGTTCACCACCTATGAAGTGACCCTGCCAATGTTCACCACTTATGCAATGAATCCTGCCAGATGTCCACCACCTATGAAATGACCCTGCTAGATGACCACCACCTACGAAGTGACCCTGTCAATGTTCACCATTTATGTAATGAATCCTGCCAGATGTCCACCACCTATGAAATGACCCTGCCAGATGTCCACCACCTATGCAATGACCCTGCCAGTAGCCCCCAGCTGTAAAGCAACTCTCCTAGATGTTCACTAATTATGAAATAACCCAGCCACACACCCGCACCTATGAAGCAGCTCTTCCCTTGCTCTCCATCTATGGAGAAGCTCTCCCCATGCTCACAATATATGAAGCAGCTCTCCCCATGTTCCCCATTATGAAGCAGTTCTCCTCGTGTTCTCCATCTATGAAGCAGCTCTTCCCATGCTCTCCATCTATGAAGCAGCTCTTCCCATGCTCTCCATCTATGAAGCAGTTCTCCTCATGTTCTCAATCTATGAAGCAGCTCTCCCCATGCTCTCCATCTATGAAGCAGCTCTTCCCATGCTCTCCATCTATGAAGCAGCTCTCCTCATAATCTCCATCTATGAAGCAGCCCTCCTCATGTTCTCCATCTATGAAGCAGTTCTCCTCAAGTTCTCCATCTATGAAGCAGCTCTCCCCATATTCTCCATCTATGAAGCAGTTCTCCTCATCCATCTATGAAGCAGTTCTCCTCATGTTCTCCATCTATGAAGCACTCTTCCCATGCTCTCCATCTATAAAGCAGCTCTCCCCATGCTCTCCATCTATGAAGCAGCTCTTCCCATGCTCTCCATCTATGAAGCAGTTCTCCTCCTGTTCTCCATCTATGAAGCAGCTCTCCCCGTGCTCTCCATATATGAAGCAGCTCTTCCGAAGCTCTCTATCTATGAAGCAGCTCTCCTCATACTCACCATCTGTGAAGCAGCCCTCCCCATGTTCTCCATCTATGAAGCAGCTTTCCCCATGCTCTCCATCTATGAAGCAGTTCTCCTCATGTTCTCCATCTCTGAAGCAGCCCTCCCCATGTTCTCCATCTATAAAGCAGCTCTCCCCATGCTCTCCATCTATGAAGCAGTTCTCCTCATGTTCTCCATCTATGAAGCAGCTCTCCCCGTGCTCTCCATATATGAAGCAGCTCTTCCCATGCTCTCTATCTATGAAGCAGCTCTCCTCATGCTCACCATCTGTGAAGCAGCTCTCCCCATGTTCTCCATCTATGAAGCAGCTCTTCCCATGTTCTCCATCTATGAAGCAGCTTTCCCCATGCTCTCCATCTATGAAGCAGTTCTCCTCATGTTCTCCATCTCTGAAGCAGCCCTCCCCATGTTCTCCATCTATAAAGCAGCTCTCCCCATGCTCTCCATCTATGAATCAGTTCTCTTCATGTTCTCCATCTCTGAAGCAGCCCTCCCCATGTTCTCCATCTATAAAGCAGCTCTCCCCGTGCTCTCCATCTATGAAGCAGTTCTCCTCATGTTCTCCATCTATGAAGCAGCTTTCCCCGTGCTCTCCATATATGAAGCAGCTCTTCCCATGCTCTCTATCTATGAAGCAGCTCTCCTCATGCTCACCATCTGTGAAGCAGCTCTCCCCATTTTCTCCATCTATCAAGCAGCTCTTCCCATGTTCTCCATCTATGAAGTAGCTTTCCCCATGCTTTCCATCTATGAAGCAGTTCTCCTCATGTTCTCCATCTCTGAAGCAGCCCTCCCCATGTTCTCCATCTATGAAGCAGCTCTCCCCATGTTCTCCATCTATGAAGCAGCTCTTCCCATGCTGATCCCCATGAGAGCCTGGAGTAGGCAAGCCGAGGTGGAGGTATGGAGGGCTAATAAAGGACCTACTGTAGTAAATTGTAGCAGGGACAGGCTCCACTGACGTGTCTTGTACTATATATTGTATGTCACTGCGTACAATAAAAAATGTTGCACTGACCACCCATTGTGTGTCTCTTAAACGGGAATTCCACCTCAAATCACATGGTTTCAAAGTCCTGTACAGAGAAAGGATGAATTGTGAGCGTGATTGGAGGATAAAATACATGCAAAGTGGCCAGCTTGCCCAGCCTTTCCTAGATGCCCCCTGTGTCATCTAGTGGCTGCAAGTGTGCTCCTGTGTCTCCATGTATCCTCAAATATGAAACGTCATCATCTCAAAGTCCTTCTCTCAGAAGATGCAGACCTCTGTCCATCACACCAAATGCTCTTCTGTCGGTTATGAGGGTGAAGGGATTTAACTTTCTACCTCTAGAAGGATTTGGGGGACCCTAGGCTTCATCAATGCTAACCTTGGCTAGGGTTGTGGTGACCTATCCAGAGCTACAAAGGTTTCAAGGTCTGGAGTAGACTCTGCGGAGGTGGGACTGGGCTCAGTCACAGTCAAACCCCCCTGAGGAGCTGCCATTTACTGTCTCCTTTGGTGGCTTGATCAACAGTGGCTTGAGAGGTTTACTCCAGCCAGAGGCAAAAATATTATAGGAGGAGCAAGCTGGGCGCAGCAGGTGTACAGACCGGGAACTCAGCACGGGGATGGTGGGAACCCCTCATAATGGGCACTGCGGGCATACAGACCTGGGAACTCAGCACACGGATGGTGGGAACCCCTCACAATGGGCACAGCAGGTGTACAGACCCAGGCACTCAGCACAGGGATGGCGGGAACCCTTCATAATGGGCACAGCGGGTGTACAGACCCTGGAATTTAGCACGGGGATGGTGGGAACCCCTCATAATGGGCACTGCGGGCATACAGACCCGGGAACTCAGCACGTGGATGGTGGGAATCCCTCATAATGGGCACAGCAGGTGTACAGACCCAGGCACTCAGCACAGGGATGGCGGGAACCCTTCATAATGGGCACAGCGGGTGTACAGACCCTGGAATTTAGCACGTAGATGGTGGGATCCCCTCATAATGGGCACAGTGGGTGTACAGACCCTGGAACTCAGCACGTGGATGGTGGGAATCCCTCATAAAGGGCACAGTGGGTGTACAGACCCTGGAACCCAGCACGGGGATGGTGGGAATCCCTCATAACGGGCACAGCGGGTAAACAGACCCTGGAACTCAGCACGTAGATGGTGGGAATCCCTCATAATGGGCACAGCGGGTGTACAGACCCGGGTACTCAGAGCGGGGATGGTGGGAACCCCTCATAATGGGCACAGCGGTTGTACAGACCCGGGAACTCAGCGCGGGGATGGTGGGAACCCCTCATAATGGGCACAGCGGGTGTACAGACCCAGGAACTCAGCACGGGGATGGTGGGAACCCCTCATAATGGGCACAGCGGACGTACAGACCCGGGAACTCAGCACGGGGATGGTGGGAACCCCTCATAATGGACACAGTGGGTGTACAGACCCGGGAACTCAGCACAGGGATGGTGGGAAACCCTCCAAATGGGCACAGCAGATTTATTCTATGAAATGATGGCTTCGGTCAGTTGATTTCTCGGGGGATTATGAGGAGCCCCCTTTCCTGCATCTACAGGTGGAGAGCCCTGTAATGGTGACACGGGCGGGGCCAGGACTAGGTAAGGCTAATCCATGGCTTCTCCTGTAATCTCCCATGATCCTCTCATCCTGGTTTGCACAGGCTGAGGGGGATGGGAGGTGATGAGATCTCAGATATGGCTGCCACAATAGTCGTGGCGATGTAGTGAGTGTCACCTATAAGAAGCCCTCTATCCCCCTATGGATCAATGCCAGTGTAGCTGGGACAACGTCTGTCTGACCTCCTATGACAACTCTCTGACCACAGCCAACAGGAACAACAACGAAAAAATCTATTCTGGGATCATGAATATTTTTTTTTTTCCATAAAGTTTATTAATAAACTCAGAGCATACAATAAGTACAGGTAATACAAGGTATCAGTCGGAAATACAATAGGAGGTAATATACATACAGCAAACAACAAGATACATAGCAATACATAGACAAAGAATCAGACGTAAGTCATCCCAGGGAAAAGAAAACGGTAAAATGAGAACATGCGAGTGCAGGAACATTAAAGGCATATCTGGTCTCAAGCCCTTATTCAGCATATTGGAATCACAGCACTGGCAGGGTCGATGATGTACAGTGGGGCAAAAAAGTATTTAGTCAGCCACCAATTGTGCAAGTTCTCCCACTTAAAAAGATGAGAGAGGTCTGTAATTGGCATCATAGGTAGACCTCAACTATGAGAGACAAAATGAGAAAACAAATCCAGACAATCACATTGGCTGATCTGGAAAGAATTTATTTGCAAATTATGGTGGAAAATAAGTATTTGGTAAATATGAAAAGTTCATCTCAATACTTTGTTATATATCCTTTGTTGGCAATGACAGAGGTCAAACGTTTCCTGTAAGTCTTCACAAGGTTGGCACACACTGTTGCTGGTATGTTGGCCCATCCTCCATGCAGATCTCCTCTAGAGCAGTGATGTTTTGGGGCTGTCGCTGGGCAACACGGACTTTCAACTCCCTCCAAAGGTTTTCTATGGGGTTGAGATCTGGAGACTGGCTAGGCCACTCCAGGACCTTGAAATGCTTTTTACGAAGCCACTCCTTCGTTGCTCGGGCGGTATGTTTGGGATCATTGTCATGTTGGAAGACCCAGCCACGTTTCATCTTCAATGCCCTTGCTGATGGAAGGAGGTTTGCACTCAAAATCTCACGATACATGGCCCCATTCATTCTGTCCTGTACATGGATCAGTCGTCCTGGTCCCTTTGCGGAGAAATGGCCCCAAAGCATGATGTTGCCACCCCCATGCTTCACAGTAGGTATGGTGTTCTTTGGATGCAACTCAGCATTCTCTCTCCTCCAAACACGACGAGTTGTGTTTCTACCAAACAGTTCTATTTTGGTTTCATCTGACCATATGACATTCTCCCAATCCTCTTCTGGATCATCCAAATGCTCTCTAGCAAACTTCAGACAAGCCCGGACATGTACTGACGGACGGGGAGGAGGTGTGGAGGAGTAGGAGGGTAGGTAAGTCACCTTTACTCTAGACTCCCAGGACATGAGAGATATGCGCAACCCTGGCAGAGAAGCGAGCTGGGGACAGTTGCAGGCGTATCAGGGTGCCAAGCGTAGCTTGCTGCAAGCAGTACAGGACATCGAGACAAAGGACCTCAATTACAACCTTGAAAAAACAGAGAGCCGATATATCGCCAGAAACACTACGGGGTATCAGAGAGATTCAGAATCAATCAGCAAGGCCCATGAAAGAACGATATTCAGGGGTCGTTTGGAAGTGAATCCAACAGGACCACGTATGAGAAAATTTAGTAGGGTTATCCAGAGAAGAAGCAATCAGCTCTTCCATTTCAGCAATTCTGTTCAAGCGTATGAACCAATCTCACACTGTGGGGGGGGGGGGGGGGGGGGTGAACAGACCCCCAGAGAACTGGTAAGCAGAGTTTGGCCGAGATCTGAAATATAGACGTTTGGGAAGCGGAGTGTGGTGGAGGAGGTGTTGGGCCGGAGAGAACTCAACAGGGGCGGACTGACCATTGGGGAACTCGGGCACTGCCCGAGGGCCCGGGGTCAGTAGGGGGCCCCATGAGATGTCCCTGGTAACTTTCATAGGCTTTTTTGGGTGTGGGCGAGGACACAGGGGCCCCATGACCGCCTATTGCCCGGGGGCCCCATGAGATGTCAGTCCGCCCCTGGAACTCAATATCAAGAGTAGACACCGAAGAAGGAATCTGATGTACAGTTGTGTTGTGTACTTGATTAAAAAGTTGATTGGAGAGGGGAAAACATAAAGAAGTGCAGAAAATGATCGGCTGCTCAGCTAAAATGATCGCAAATGCTTTAAAATGGCAACCAAAACCTGAAAGACGTGGAAGGAAGCGAAAAACTACCATTCAAATGGATAGAAGAATAGCCAAAATGGGGCGGACTCAGCCAACAATCAGCTCCAGGAAGATGAAAGAAGGTGTGACGTTCCCTGTGAGGACTGTTACAATTAGAAGACGCCGATGTGAAGCCAAGCTATCTGCAAGAAGCCCCCGCAAAGTCCCACTGTTGGGAAAAAGACATGTGCTGAAGAGGTTACAATCTGCCAAAGAGCACATTGACTGGCCTAAAGAGAAATGGCGCAACATTTTGTGGACTGACGAAAGTAAGATTGTTCTTTTTGGGTCTAGTGGGCGGAGACAGTTTGTCAGACGACCCCAAACACTGAATTTAAGCCACAGTACACTGAGAAGACAGTGAAGCATGGTGGTGCAAGCATCATGATATGGGGATGTTTCTCATACTACGGTGTTGGGCCTATTTATCGCATACCAGGGATCATGGATCAGTTTGAATACATCAGAATACTTGAAGAGGTCATGCTGCATTATGCTGAAGAGGAAATGCCCTTGAAATGGGTGTTCCAACAAGACAACGACCCCAAACACACCAGTAAACGTGCAACATCTTGGTTCCAGACCAACAAGATTGACGTTATGGAGTGGCCAGCCCAATCCCCGGATCTTAATCCAATAGAAAACTTGTGGGTGACATAAAAAATGCAGTTTCTGAGGCAAAACCAAGAAATAGAGAAGAACTGTGGAATGTCGTCCAATCATCCTGGGCTGGAATACCTGATCACAGGGGCCAGAAGTTGGGTGACTCCATGCAACACAGATGTACAGCAGTTCTCAGAAACAGTGCGACTACAACCAAATATTCATTAAGTCATTCAAAGGAAAGCAAAATCTTCAAACATTTTTCAGTTTATATAGTGAATGTTTGAGTTTGTAAAGAAGAATACAAACACTGCGATTTTTTTGAACCATCTAATATTCACTTTTCTTCAATTTTTTTTAGAGGAACAACACAAATTTTATGTATTTTTCTTCATGTTTTGATTTGGAATAGAATGTGTAGTGTTCCCCAGGGGCGGACTGACCATTTGGGAACTCGGGCACTGCCCGAGGGCCTGGGGTCAGTAGGGGGCCCCATGAGATGCCCTGGTACCTTTTTCATAGGCATTTTTGAGTTTGGGCAAGGACGCAGGGGTCCCATGATCCCCTATTGCCCGGGGGCCCCATGAGTTGTCAGTCCGCCCCTGGTGTTCCCAATGCATTTGTGTGTATGGAAATAAAAGCTATTAGAAGTATTTTCAGCTTTATTCACTTTTTTCAACACACTGCTATTTTTTTTAACACAACTGTACCTCCTGCCAAAAGGGCTGAACCATAGGGCAGTCCCACCAGATATGAAGAAGAGATCCAACAGGAGCCCCACATCTCCAACAAATACTGGATCTGGATGGATTAAAATGATGGATTCTAGAAGGTATATTGTACCAAAGTGTTGCCAACTTGTATCCGTTTTCTTGTGCCGAAACATTCAAGGAGCACTTATGAGAAAAGGTAAAGGTCCCAATCAGAGGAAGAAAAGTCAATGTTTAAGTCTCTTTTCTAAGCTTTGCAGGCGGGAAGTGAATCAGAGGTTCTGTCACCAAGAAGAAGCAGATAGGTCAATGATACTAAATGCCTCCGTGGTTCAGAGTGACTCAAAGGAGATGAGAGGGTGGACCCATTTATGGAGATATGCAGGAGAGAGAAGAAAATGTCTGATTTGAAGATAGGCCCAAAAGGGAAAGGTGAGATCACCCATAGTACTTGCCAGGGAAGAACAAGACTTCAGCTGGCCATTGTGAAAAAAATGGTTTGCCAATACTTGACTTTGTGGCCAATGTGCCAATGGAAAGGACTTATGCATACCGGGAGGGAAGTCCGGATTGAGGCGGAGAAGTTAGTGGGTTCGGGGCATCGGAAATGGAGGCCGATTTACAGGCTAAGCGAAAGGTTTTAAGGGAAGGACCGATTATTGGATGTAGGAGGAGGTCTTGAGGAATGTGGTCAAAAGCCACGAGATCGATGCCAAGGGGGAAGTGGAACAAGAGTGTTCCAGGTGGACCCACACTTTGGTGGTAAAGTGAATATTCCAATCGGTGATCCTAGTAAGATGGCAGGCCCGATGGTAACGTTGCAGGTCAGGTAGTCCAATCCCCCCTTTGGATTTGGGGAGCACAAGTTGGGAGAAGGAAATACGTGGCCGTTTATGATTCCAGAGAAAAAGAGAGCACATTCTTCTGCATGAAACGAAGAAGGCGGGTGGTAGATGGATAGGTAAGGTTTGAAATAGATAGAGGAGGCGTGGGAGGATATTCATTTTTAGTATAGCACCCCTACCAAACCAGGAGAAGCATGGGAGATGCCACCTAGTTAGGTCTGCTCAGATGCCACCAAGGGGTGGAAGAAAGTTTTTGACCAGGGGCGGACTGACCATTTGGAAACTCAGGCACTGCCCGAGGGCCCGGGGTCAGTAGAGGGCCCCATGAGAGGCCCCTGGTACCTTTTTAATAGGCTTTTTTGAGTTTGGGCAAGGACACAGGGGCCCCATGATCCCCTATTGCCCGGGGGCCCCATGAGTTGTCAGTCCGCCCCTGTTTTTGACATAAAGATCAGAGAGGTTACTCGTAAGCTGTATTCCCAGATAGGTAAGGGAGTCCCTTTCCCATTGCAAATGAATATTTTATATGATTGTGATTAGGGGAGGGGCTAGAGGATCAAATAAATGCCCCCCCCCCTTCATCAGAGAGGTGAAAGTTCAGCACTGTCAGGACCTGGAAAGTATCACCACCATTATTGGCTCTGCCGAAAAGAATGGCATCCAATCACCGGACATGACCTGACGTGAGCAGCCCCCCTCCCTCCGCTGGGAAATCCCAATTCTGCTATGATGTAACATGTAAAAATAAATACATATATATATATATATATATATATATATAAAAAAAAAATTAAAATGTTTAAAAAATGTAAAAATCAAAATCAAAATATATATTAACATTTTTTAAAAATCATATTACAAAGGTAATGTGCAGCCTCTAGTACCAGCGCGGCTTCCAGTGTCATTGTAGCCTTTGGTGTCAGTGTGACCTCCAATGTCAGTGCAGCCTCTAGTGTCAGTTCAGCCTCTGATGACAGTGAAGCCTCTGATGACAGTGAAGCCTCCAATGACAGTGCAGCCTCAAGTGTCAGTGCATCCTCTGATATCAGTGCAGTCTCTGGTTTTAGAGTTGCTAGAGTAGAGTTTTTAGAGTAGCTACCAGTGTCGGTACATCCTCCAATGACAGTGAAGCCTCTAGTGTCAGTGCATCCTCCAATGACAGTGAAGCCTCTAGTGTCAGTGCATCCTCCAATGACAGTGAAGCCTCAAGTGTCAGTTCAGCCTCCAATGACAGTGAAGCCTCTAGTGTCAGTTCAGCCTCTAATGACAGTGATGCCTCTAGTGTCAGTACATCCTCCAATGACAGTGACGCCTCTAGTGTCAGTTCAGCCTCCAATGACAGTGAAGCCTCTAGTGTAAGTTCATCCTCTTATATCAGTGCAGCCTCTAGTGTCAGTTCATCCTCTTATATCAGTGCAGCCTCTAGTGTCAGTTCATCCTCCAATGACAGTGAAGCCTCTAGTGTAAGTTCATCCTCTTATATCAGTGCAGCCTCTAGTGTCAGTTCATCCTCTTATATCAGTGCAGCCTCTAGTGTCAGTTCATCCTCCAATGACAGTGAAGCCTCTAGTGTAAGTTCATCCTCTTATATCAGTGCAGCCTCTAGTGTCAGTTCATCCTCTTATATCAGTGCAGAATCTAGTGTCAGTTCATCCTCCAATGTCAGTGCAGCCTCTAGTGTCAGTTCATCCTCTTATATCAGTGCAGAATCTAGTGTCAATTGATCCTCCAATGACAGTGAAGCCTCTAGTGTCAGTTCATCCTCTTATATCAGTGCAGCCTCTAGTGTCAGTACATCCTCCAATGTCTGTGCAGCCTCTAGTGTCAGTTCATCCTCCAATGACAGTGAAGCCTCTAGTGTCAGTTCATCCTCTTATATCAGTGCAGCCTCTAGTGTCAGTTCATCCTCCAATGACAGTGAAGCCTCTAGTGTCAGTTCATCCTCATATCAGTGCAGCCTCTAGTGTCAGTTCATCCTCCAATGACAGTGAAGCCTCTAGTGTCAGTTCATCCTCATATCAGTGCAGCCTCTAGTGTCAGTACATCCTCCAATGTCACTGCAGCCTCTAGTGTCAGTTCAGACTCCAATGACAGTACAGCCTCCAGTGTCAGTGCATTTTTTGATGTCAGTGTGTTTGTACTGGTCAGCCCCCCTCCTCATCCAATCAGAGATGAAGAAGACACTCAGATAACAGAAAAGAACAGTTCCAGCTGAATGGGACTAACTTTTACTAGACACTGACTAACTGACACTTCCACCTATGGCCATTAGTAGTGCAGAACTATCAGAGGAGGGGGATGGGAGGACACTGAAAAAGATCACCCCTCCCCCTCCCAGATCTCCTGCACAGACTGGGGTGATGTCAATCTGTTCAGAAAGCTGATATGTGAGTGCCATCTAGTGGCTGATAATGTGAGGTGCAGCTCTGAGGGCAGTATACTGTCATTATTTCAGGTACTTATATAGCGCCATCAATTTACACAGCACTTTACATATATATTGTACATTCCCATCAGTCCCTAACCCTCAAGGGGTGTACAATCTAAGGTCCCTAACTCACATTCATACATACACATACTAGGGACAATTTAGACAGGAGCCAATTCACCTTCCAGCATGTCTTTGGCGTGTGGGAGAAAACCAGAGTACCCAGAGGAAACCCACACAGAGAGAACATGCAAACTCCAGGCAGGTGGGATTCAAACCAACAACCTGAGTGCTGCTAGGCGGATGTGCTAACCACTTAGCCACTGTTCTGCCCTTCCATTTGGGATTTGGGGGGGATTGAGTATCCTGGGTTTCTATTGCTGTGTCCCCGCTGGGGAGATCACCATTGGAGTCACCATTGTGACATTTTGGGAAATCCAAATATTTGAGTTGTCATGGGAATGGGTGAGGGGAAATGTATCACTGCTTAGGCCAGTTCTGGGGGAAGATGTCTAACGAGGGACGTCCCATCACTTTGAGGAGATCTCCTCTTGGGAAGAGGATGACATCATTATGTTGTACAAGGCGTGGGATCGTAGTGGTCCTCTGTAACCAATCAGTGATTAAACAGCTCAGTCCTAAAAAACCTTTTCAAACTCTTTTCTCTGTATTACCCAGAAGGAGTGGATGTCAGAATGAAGGCGGCAGATTCTGTATACCATGACACTTCCACATAGACTGGAGGTGTCACTGAGGAAATACAATGGAGCAATATATTTGTACATTGTTATTGCCATTTCATTCATATGCTATTCATTCTTTCTTTCTCCTGTCTCATCAATGTTTATAAACAATGTTACTTTGTATCTATCTTCCGTCTCATCGATCTTTATAAACAATGTTACTTTGTATCTATCTTCCGTCTGATCGGTGTTTACAAACAATGCTACTTTGTATCTCTCTATCTCCCGTCTGATCGATGTTTATAAACAATGCTACTTTGTATCTCTCTATCTCCCGTCTCATCGATGTTGATAAACAATGTTACTTTGTACCTCTCTATCTCCCGTCTGATCGATGTTTATAAACAATGTTACTTTGTATCTCTCCATCTCCCGTCTCATCGATGTTTATAAACAATGTTACTTTCTCTCTCTCTCTTTCTTTCTTTCTTTCTTTCTTTCTTTCTTTCTTTCTTTCTTTCTTATCGATGTTTATAAACAATGTTACTTTGTATCTCTCTATCTCCCGTCTGATCGATGTTTATAAACAATGTTACTTTGTATCTCTCTATCTCCCGTCTGATCGATGTTTATAAACAATGTTACTTTGTATCTCTCTATCTCCCCTCTGATCGATGTTTATAAACAATGTTACTTTGTATCTCTCTATCTCCCGTCTGATCGATGTTTATAAACAATGTTACTTTGTATCTCTCTATCTCCCGTCTGATCAATGTTTATAAACAATGTTACTTTGTATCTCTCCATCTCCCGTCTGATCGATGTTTATAAACAATGTTACTTTGTATCTCTCCATCTCCCATCTGATCGATGTTTATAAACAATGTTACTTTCTTTCTTTCTTTCTTTCTTTCTTTCTCTCCCTCTCCCCCTCTCCCCCCCCTCTCTCTCTCTTTCTTTCCTTCTCCGGTCTGATCGATGTTTATAAACAATGTTACTATGTATCTCTCTATCTTTCATATGATTGATGTTTATAAACAATGTTACTTTGTATCTCTCTATCTCCCGTCTGATCGATGTTTATAAACAATGTTTCTTTCTTTCTTTCTTTCTTTCTTTCTTTCTTTCTTTCTCTCCCTCTCCCCTCCCCCCTCTCTCTCTCTCTCTCTTTCTTTCTTTCCTTCTCCGGTCTGATCGATGTTTATAAACAATGTCACTTTGTACCTCTCTATCTCCCGTCTGATCGATGTTTATAAACAATGTTACTTTGTATCTCTCCATCTCCCATCTGATCGATGTTTATAAACAGTGTTTCTTTCTTTCTTTCTTTCTTTCTTTCTTTCTCTCTTTCTTTCTTTCCTTCTTTTTTTCCTTCTCCGGTCTGATCGATGTTTATAAACAATGTTACTTTGTATCTCTCTATCTCCCGTCTGATCGATGTTTATAAACAATGTTACTTTGTATCTCTCTATCTCCCGTCTGATCGATGTTTATAAACAATGTTACTTTGTATCTTTCTATCTCCCGTCTGATCGATGTTTATAAACAATGTTACTTTGTATCTCTCTATCTCCCGTCTGATCGATGTTTATAAACAATGTTACTTTGTATCTCTTTATTTCCCGTCTCATCGATGTATATAAGCAATCTTACTTTATCTCTCTGTTTCTTTCTTTCTGTCTGATCAATGTTTATAAACAATGTTACTTTGTATCTCTCTATCTCCCGTCTGATGTTTATAAACAATGTTACTTTGTACCTCTCTATCTCCCGTCTGATCGATGTTTATAAACAATGTTACTTTGTATCTCTCTATCTCCCGTCTGATCGATGTTTATAAACAATGTTACTTTGTATCTCTCTATCTCCCGTCTGATCCATGTTTATAAACAATGTTACTTTGTATCTCTCTATCTCCCGTCTGATCGATGTTTATATACAGTGTTACTTTGTATCTCTCCGTCTCCCGTCTGATCGATGTTTATATACAATGTTACTTTGTATCTCTCCGTCTCCCGTCTGATCGATGTTTATATACAATGTTACTTTGTATCTCTCCGTCTCCCGTCTGATCGATGTTTATAAACAATGTTACTTTGTATCTCTCCGTCTCCCGTCTGATCGATGTTTATAAACAATGTTACTTTGTATCTCTCTATCTCCCGTCTGATCGATGTTTATAAACAATGTTACTTTGTATCTCTCTATCTCCCGTCTGATGTTTATAAACAATGTTACTTTGTACCTCTCTATCTCCCGTCTGATCGATGTTTATAAACAATGTTACTTTGTATCTCTCTATCTCCCGTCTGATGTTTATAAACAATGTTACTTTGTACTTCTCTATCTCCCGTCTGATCGATGTTTATAAACAATGTTACTTTGTATCTCTCTATCTCCCGTCTGATCGATGTTTATATACAATGTTACTTTGTATCTCTCCGTCTCCCGTCTGATCGGTGTTTATAAACAATGTTACTTTGTATCTCTCTATCTCCCGTCTGATCGATGTTTATAAACAATGTTACTTTGTATCTCTCTATCTCCCGTCTGATCGATGTTTATAAACAATGTTACTTTGTGTTTCTTACTCTCCTGTCTATGTCATGGGGTCAGTTTTTTCATTCAGTCATACATGTTCATACAGTTGCTGAGTTCTCATAGAGTAACAGGCGGCTACACAAACAAACTGCTCATTCACACTGTATGGGCCAGAGAACCCATGCGAATGAGCCCCCAATTTTTTAAAACTATTCTGTACAATTTACATTTTTTATGTCTTTAAAATTAGTTTGTTGCATTTTTCAAAATAATTTTTTCTTCATTTTTTTTGGGGTGGTGGGGGGGGGGGGTTAGGTTGTCTTGTCCCTTTCTCTGTCTCAGTTTTGAGACAAAGAAACGGACTGAAGAAATACATTCCCTGGCACAGAATGAATGAACAGGAAGCCTTCTTGTTCATTCGTAAACCGAAGCATAGTAAACACAGTTTACTATGCTTCAGGTATGAATAAACAAAGTTAATGATCGTTACTAATAACTCGCTGTATTCATTCATGGGGAATCTGACAGAGGACAGGAGGGGGTGATCTGTACGGCGGGGAAGGGAACAGACTCCGGTATGGCTCTTTGTGCAGCAACTGAAAGCAGTGGGAAGGAGAAGAGGAGGAAATGCCTTTCAGCTACTGCAGGCTGAGTCATACATGGAATAACCCCCCCATGCAAAATTTTATGTAACAGGGAGGCTGCACAGGCCCCCTGGAGCATAGGTGGGTTTGCCATTGCGACCCCTGTGACCCCTGAAGCTCCAGCAGAGATAATGACTACTCCTGTGCATCTGATGTCTGTTCTTCTCACACAAGAGACTTCACAGGAGGTTCACAGTCAGCAGTTGCTGGATTAGATAGCTGACCCATACTGTATACCCCAGTCATTGACTCATTTCTGTGGCCCCAAAGCAGTCAATAGGGTGTGAGAGCTTCATAACTTAGCCACTCACTATAAAAGTTGGTGATAGCAGACAGGGAGAGCTTTGTCAAAGGGGAAGATTAGTGGAGATGGGTCAGGGCACCCTTGCCAGTACCTTGCATGGCTGCAGAAGTTCACATCGGCTCAAATTTGGAGCCAAACACCCTTTATAAGGAAGCCCTGCACTACTCTCAGGTGCTGGTTGATCTCTGGCTCCCTAGTACCTTTGTTCCCTTGCTATCCTGACTTGTGATTTGTTAACAACTCGGTTTGCTCCTGGACCTGTCTGCTCTGTTTAACCCCGACCTGACCCCAGCTTGTCTAACGGATCTTCATTCCTGCTCTCTGTGTATGACCTCGGCTATCCCTTTTGACTATGTCTGCTCCGATCCCCACCTGGCACCTGACCTTGGCTCAAACTGCTTATCCTGTGATCCTATGTTCTCTGGAAGACCTGCATACCTCGCACAGGCACCCCCTGCCAGCAGCCCCCATCTCAGCGCATCAGCCGTGCTCCTGGGTGGACCACCAAACAAGCACTCCCACAGGCGACCTGTGCTACTCTGGGCCTGACTCCTGGTGTCCCACCTTCAGGGGAGTCCGGAAAATAGCCGCAAGGGAAGCCCTCTCTCCATTGGCCTCTGTCACCAGGTACATGATAAGATGATGTAGTGAACTGTGCTTGAAGTTTGTGTATTGCAGAGAAGGGCCCCCCTGGAGCATGGGTGGGTTTGCCATTGTGACCCCTGTGACCCCTGAAGCTTCACCAGAGATAATGACTCCTCCTGTGCATCTGAAGTCTGTTCTTCTTATACAGGAGAATTCATAGGAGGTTCAGAGTCAGCAGTTGCTGGATTAGATAGCTGACCCATAATGTCTCACCCAGTCATTGACCCATTTCTGTGGCCCCAAAGCAGTCAATAGGGTGTGAGAGCTTCATAACTTGGCCCCCCACTATAAAAGGCGATGATAGTTAGCAGACAGGGAGAGCTCAATCAATAGGGTAAGATTAGTGGAGAAGATTTAATAAACTGTGCTTATAGTTTGTGTATTGCAGAGAAGGGACCCCTGGAGCATGGGTGGGTTTGCCATTGTGACCCCTGTGACCCCTTAGCTTCACCAGAGATAATGACTCCTCCTGTGCATCTGATATCTGTTCTTCTCAGGGGCGGACTGACCATTTGGAAACTCGGGCACTGCCCGTGAGCCCGGGGTCAGTAGGGGGCCCCATGAGATGCCCCTGGTACCTTTTCATAGGCTTTTTTGAGTTTGGGCAAGGACACAGGGGCCCCATGATCCCCTATTGCCCGGGGGCCCCATGAGTTGTCAGTCCGCCCCTGGTTCTTCTCATACAGAAGACTTCACAGGAGGTTCGGAGTCAGCAGTTGCTGGATTAGATAGCTGACCCGTAATGTCTCATCCAGTCATTGACCCATTTCTGTGGCCCCAAAGCAGTCAATAGGGTGTGAGAGCTTCATAGCTTAGCTCCCCACTATAAAAGGTGGTGATAGCAGAAAGGGAGAACTCTATCAATAGGGGAAGATTAATGGAGATGATTTAGTGAACTGTGCTTGAAGTTTGTGTATTGCAGAGAAGGGCCCCCCTGGAGCATGGGTGGGTTTGCCATTGCAACCCCTGTGACCCCTGAAGCTCCATAATGACTCCTCCTGTGCATCTGATGTCTGTTCTTCTCATACAGGAGACTTCACAGGAGGTTTAGTGAACTGTGCTTGACGTTTGTGTATTGCTGAGGTGGGGTACATTGTACATCATCCCCCTTCCCCCCATCACTACTGAACCCAACTGAGCCGGATCAGCAGCAAAATACCCGTATTGTCAGGCCAGATGTGGAAGGTTCTTAGGTACAACGTATGTACATAAGATGTGTTTTCCAGGCACCTATCTGATCTGCACAGAAATGATCAAGGGCTGCACACTCTTTCCTTTTCTTTTTTTATTACAAATGTATTGTTCAAGCTACAGCATTTTAAGAGATTGTGTATTTTTCTGCACATGGGATCGTTCCAGAGAAAGTTATTTTGTGTATATTCCAGCTATCTCCATATAACGACCCTTTTGTAAGCAGTATAGAAATAGCTGAAGGCTCAGCCTCACCCTTTGTAGGAATGTGTAGAGCCAGTTAGGCTGGTTTCTCGGTTTGATACAATTTTCACTTTCGTTTCTGTCTCCTACTGTTGGCGGGGGGGGGGGGGGGGGGGGGGTTATGTGGGGGTGGAGCTGGACTTCCCCTAAATTCTAGACATTTCTATAGTACCTCTTAGATGTGGGTGAGACTTCTTCCGGGTACGTACTTATCGTCTGCTGGATATATTTGAGGAGTCCGGAGCCTATTCCTGTCCTGAATGAAGAAAAAAAAGTTTATTATTCATCCTTTACTGCAAAGAAATATATTTCTGCTCAATATAGTTCAACGTCACCTATCTACACTGATGAGGAAGTAACCAAGTTCCGCTGCTTATGTCGTCTTCGATCTGCTGCTGGTTCCCTGGGTGCAGCTTCTCTGTTTGATAACCATCTGAGAGTCCACATCAAGCCACCAGAGCGCATCTAATCTTATCTTCAACCTCACGACTTCCATGGAGAATGGAAAAAGCTTTGTCAACCAAGAGTATTACTTCAGTGAAGACTTCCCCTGTATCTGTAGTTGGGCCCGAGGACACTGGAGGAAGCAGGAAGGGATGCCAGATGAAACCTCTGAAAGGGTGATAGAAACAAAATGGATTACATTGAACATTGAGGAAGTCACCAGACGTCTACAGGAACCCAGAAGACAGCGAGGTAAAGCAACTAGTGAAACCGAGCGAGCCAGGGAACAAACTTTATCGAATGTTGAGGAAGTCACCAGATGTCTACAGGAACCCATCAGAAGAGCGGAAGGTAAAGCAGCTAGTGAAATAGAGCAAGTCAGGGAACTGACTTCATCGAACGTTGAGGATGTCACCAGATGTCTACAGGAACCCAGTAGAAGAGCGCAAGGTAAAGCAGCTAGTGAAACAGAGCAACCCAGGGCATTAATTATAATGAACATTGAAGACGTCACCAGGTATCTACAAGAATCCAGGAGAAAAGTGAAAGATAAAGCAGCTAGTGAAACAGTGCGAGCCAAGACTATAAGTTCAGACTTCAGAAGATGGTTGAAAGACCTGAAAGAGACAATTCTGAATGGCATCTCCAGCCAGGAACAGATCTCAGTCTCTGATTTGATCCACCAGCTGGAAATAAAAAATGAGGAACTGTTCAAAAAGACTGGTCACATCGAGGAGCAGGTTGACATGATGGATCCATTGACTGTCCTACAGGAATCAGACAGACAGACAATACCAGTATCAGACAACGTTACTGAGGATGGAGATGATGAGGGCAGTGAGAGACACGATGAACTTCTTCATAGTGGAGTTGGTTGGGATAAGGCTGGGGTCTCACACACCTTACACACAGGTTTACCTGATATAATAACAGGGGGGAATGGACAAATTGACCTACAAGAACCGGTAGACATATTACTGGATGTGAACACAGTTTATAATTACCTGCATCTATTGGATGACGGGAAGGCTGCATCCTTGTCATTTATAAACAAGAATCTTCCAGACACTCCAGAGAGGTTTGAGTTTCGTCCTCAGGTATTGAGCAGTCAGAGATTCTCCACTGGGTGCCATTGCTGGGATGTTGAGGTCCAAGAGTCAGATAACTGGAGAATAGGGATGTGTTACCCCAGTATAGACAGGAAAGGTGGGATTCAGTCAGTGATTGGAAATAATAGGAAGTCCTGGTGTTTATCTAGGAATCATGATCGCTATTCCGTGATACATGACCGTAAAGAGACCTGCTTATTTGGGAGCATCTCCAGTGGCACCATAAGGGTGTCTCTGGATTATGAATCTGGGCTGATCTCCTTTTACGAATTGGGTATCTCAGTCCCACACCTCTACACCTTCACCGCCACCTTCACCGAACCCCTTCATGCTGTGATAGGCGTATGGAGGGGGTGTATAAAGATATCTGGAGGCAAATCATGAGGGGCAGAAAATTTAAAAGAAAGGAGACATTTGGTGGAGTAATGATCCAATATAATGAAGTGGTGGGTGGAGCCTTCTGTAGGGTATCCCAATATGGAGGGTGGGAAATTTAAAATAAAGGAGAACTCTGGTGGATTAGCAATCCAATGGGCTGAAGCAGCAGGTGGAGACTACTGTAGGGTATCTCAATATAGATACAATTTATATCTGTGAACTTCCTGTTTCTCCTGTGCTGACCACTGTGACTGGCTGTAAAAGCGTTGGGGTGAAGGGGGTTGAATATTTATTGAGCTCCTCCCACTGGTCATTGGTAGTGTCACTGACATAATCAATGTACTTTTTGGGTTGGGTATCTCAGTTTGATACCTCCACAGCTTCACCAACACCTTCACCGAACACTTTCATGCCATGATAGGTGTATGGAGGCGATGTATAACGATATCTGGGGGCAAATCAGGAGGAGTCAGATATTTAAAAGAAAGGACTCCGCCCACCATGGGCTAAAATGGTGAGTGGAAACTTCTGTAGGGTACCCCAATATAGATACAATTTATATCTGCCATCTTCCTGTCTCTCCTGTGCTGACCACTGTGATTGACCGTGAAAGCGTTGGGGCGAAGGGGGTTGTATATTTATTGAACTCTTCCCACTGGTCATTGGTAGTGTCACTAAGATAATCAATTTACTATTTTGGAATACAGCTCAAAACATAGCACTAACGATGGAAGCCACCCAAAACAGGCTGCACTTCTTCTCCAGGTTTCCCAAATCTTACTATCTATTGGCTTAGGCAAGCAATAGATGATTCCATATATATGTAAAGGGAGGGAGGTGCAGCGCTATATATGCAGACAAATGATGAATAAACACCGATAATGCACAATAATAAACGGTGACTGTAAGTTAATAACGCCACTAAATGGTGGCTAAGGTGAGAAAAGTAAACAGTCCAATGAAGGAGTGCTCTTAAGATCCAGGGTGATCTTCAGACGTCCAGTAAAAGGACCATCGGGTGATAAAATATAAAGACTGCGCACTCACCAGATACGCAATCTTTATGCGCATTTGTGTAAATATCACTGGACCTCCTGTATCATCATCCTGGTCTGGTCAGATCTGGTCAGCATATCCCTCATGGCCTGGTACCCGGATGAATGCAGCTTTTCTGTAGATTTGGCCGGCTCCCACCAGAACTCAAATAAATTCCTTAGGGAAGGCTACAGCAGGTTGGACGCATCACCGCCGGCGCCACGAGGGGCCCCGGCGGTCATCTTTGATTTACTCCTGGGTCAGTACCATTTTGTTGTGTGTTGGATTTCCTGCTATCCTGTGCCCCTAATAAAGATACCTAAGGATATCACACTATGTGGCCCTTTCTATTTATTTGAGTTCTGGTGGGAGCCGGCCAAATCTACAGAAAAGCTGCATTCATCCGGGTACCAGGCCATGAGGGATATGCTGACCAGATCTGACCAGACCAGGATGATGATACAGGAGGTCCAGTGATATTTACACAAATGCGCATAAAGATTGCGTATCTGGTGAGTGCGCAGTCTTTATATTTTATCACCCGATGGTCCTTTTACTGGACGTCTGAAGATCACCCTGGATCTTAAGAGCACTCCTTCATTGGACTGTTTACTTTTCTCACCTTAGCCACCATTTAGTGGCGTTATTAACTTACAGTCACTGTTTATTATTGTGCATTATCGGTGTTTATTCATCATTTGTCTGCATATATAGCGCTGCACCTCCCTCCCTTTACATATATATGCTATTGAAGGTTTGATACGGTGCCTTTTCTGGTGTACAGCTGCTGCTTAGTATATATTGTCACATAAGCGCTCACTTATCTTCTGTTTCTCCTAATAGATGATTCCAATTTCTTTCCTTTGCTTTCCTCTCCCGGCCGGCAGAATACAATGATTACTGTTAGTGACTATAGCCGCGGGCAGTAACAGCATGCAAAAAAATAAGTCAGGCTGGTTGTACCCAAGTCGATCAATAAATCGACTTAGGTGCAACCAGTTTGCCCATAGCTGGATCGAATCTCGGTCGGTCTCTGCTGAATTGGCCAAGATTGAATACATCTATTGCCACCTTTAATGACTTGCACTTCTGCTTGGGATCCATAGTTTATAGCCAGGATGTTCTTTGCATAGGGGTTGCATGTTCGACTTGGGCGCAACCATGGATTGACTTGGGTGCAACCAGCCTTCCCATAGACGAATCGTATCTTGACAAGTCCCCGCTGAACCGATTGAGATATGATCCATCTATGGCCAGCTTTGATGACTTGCACTTCTGCTTGGGATCCATAGTTTATAGCCAGGATGTTCTTTGCATAGGGGTTGCATGTTTGACTTGGGCGCAACCATGGATTGACTTGGGTGCAACCAGCCTTCCCATAGACGAATCGTATCTTGACAAGTCCCCGCTGAACGGATTGAGATATGATCCATCTATGGCCAGCTTTGATGACTTGCACTTCTGCTTGGGATCCATAGTTTATAGCCAGGATGTTCTTTGCATAGGGGTTTCATGTTCGACTTGGGCGCAACCATGGATTCACTTGGGTGCAACCAGCCTTCACATAGATGGATCGTATCTTGGCAAGTCCCCGCTGAACTGATGGAGATATGATCCATCTATGGCCAGCTTTGATGGTTTACACTTCTTCTTGGCATCCATAATTTATATTCAACTCATTTTTATTTATTTTAATTAACAGGGTAGACAAAAACAAGGACATCCATAGGTTCACGGTAGTGCATGAGCATTCATGGCATCCATAATTTAAAGCCAGGATGCTATCTGCATGGAGTTTGCATGTTCAGTTTAGTTACAACCATGGATTGACTTGGGTGCAAACAGCCTACTCATAGATAGATCGAATCTTGGCTAGTCCCTGCTGAACCCACCAGAGATTTGATCCATCTCTGGCTGGCTTTGGGGGTTTTCACTCCTGCTTTAGGTTCATAGTTTAAAGCTAGGATGCTATCTGCATGAGGTTTGCATGTTTGACTTGAGTGCAACCATGGATTGTCATGGGTGCAACCAGCCTACCCATAGATGGATTGAATCTTGGCCAGTCCCTGCTGAACCGGCCGAGGTTCGACCCATCTATGGCCAGCTTTGGTGGTTTGCACTTCTGCTTGGGGTCCATAGTTTGAAGCCAGGATGCTATCTGCATTGTGTTTGCATGTTCTCCCTGTGTTTGTCTAGGTTTCTGTCAACTGTTGTTTCCTCCCACATTCCAAAAGATATGCTGGTAGGTTAATTGACTCCTGTCTAATATGTGTATCTATGACCTTGAGATATGGACCTTAGAATGCTCCCTCCCTAAGGGTAGGGACTGATGGGAATGTTCAGTTTGTAAAATGCTGTAAAAATGTAAGTGTTTTGAATACGTGTAATAAATCAATAAATCTTTGATCTGTCCATTTATTTATCATTGTGGTGCTGTAAAGCAGGACCTAGGTGGAAGCGGTTATGTCAGTCTTCTGCAAGGGAGGGCTGAAAAAACTATTTCAAACAACTTGCTCAACCTGAACTCATAGAAGACTCTCCACAATCGATCTGACATGGCCTCAGGCAAGGGTGCAACTATGGATCATGGGGCCCAACAGTAACATTTTAATAGAGACCCCCCTTCAGCTTTCAGCTATTTTAAATTAGTCTGTATCAGCTACTTACAGTATTCAGCGCCGCGTTCAGGCTTCCTCTGATTGGCTGAGATGGAGAGGCAGGCAAATGACATCATGATCTCCACACCAACCAATTAGATAAAGCCTTGTACTCATAGATGAAATTCAAGGCTTCCTGTGAATGGCAGAGCAGTGCTCAATCCGACATGATTTTGTTTCCGGGGCTGGAACAAAGAGATGACAATGATTCTGGAGTCATCTCCTGTACATCTGATGTTAGCTGTCCTTGATTGGAGATGTTCCAGGAGGTACAGGGTCAGCATTACAGGAGGTACAGGGTCAGAGTCACAGTGGTACAGGGTCAATGTTATAGGAGGTACAGGGTAAGTATACCAGGGGGCACAGTGTTAGTGTCACAGGGGTACAGGGTCAATGTTATAGGAGGTACAGGGTAAGTGTCACAGGGGGTACAGGATCAGTGTAAAATGGGGTACAGGGTCAGTGTCCTAGGAGGTACATTGTAAGTGTTCTAGGAGGTACAGGGTCAGTGTCCCAGGAGTTACAGGGTCAGTGTCCCAGGAGTTACAGGGTCAGTGTCCCAGGAGTTACAGGGTCAGTGTAACCGGAGGTACAGGGTCAGTGTCCCAGGAGTTACAGGGTTAGTATCCCAGGAGGTACAGGGTCAGTGTCCCAGGAGTTACAGGGTCAGGATCCCAGGAGGTACAGGGTCAGTGTAACCGGAGGTACTGGGTCAGTGTAACAGGAGGTACAGGGTCAGTGTCACAGGGGATACAGGATCAGTGTGAAAGGGGGTACAGGGTCAGTGTCCTAGGAGGTACAGGGTAAGTGTTCTAGGAGGTACAGAGTTAGTGTCCCAGGTGGTACAGGGTTAGTGTCCCAGGTGGTACAGGGTCAGTGTTATAGGAGGTACAGGGCCAGTGTCACGGGGGGGGGGGGAATTGGGTACAGGGTCAGTATCCCAGGAGAAACAGGGTAAGTGTTCTAGGAGGTACAGAGTCAGTGTTCTAGGAGGTACAGGGTCAGTGTCCCAGGAGTTACAGGGTCAGTGTCCCAGGAGTTACAGGGTCAGTGTCCCAGGAGTTACAGGGTCAGTGTAACCGGAGGTACAGGGTCAGTGTAACCAGAGGTACAGGGTCAGTGTAACAGGAGGTACAGGGTCAGTGTAACAGGAGGTACAGGGTCAGTGTAACCAGAGGTACAGGGTCAGTGTAACAGGAGGTACAGGGTCAGTGTAACAGGAGGTACAGGGTCAGTGTAACAGGAGGTACAGGGTCAGTGTAACCAGAGGTACAGGGTCAGTGTAACCAGAGGTACAGGGTCAGTGTCACAGGGGATAGAGGATCAGTGTAAAAGGGGGTACAGGGTCAGTGTAACAGGAGGTACAGGGTCAGTGTAACCAGAGGTACAGGGTCAGTGTAACAGGAGGTACAGGGTCAGTGTAACAGGAGGTACAGGGTCAGTGTAACAGGAGGTACAGGGTCAGTGTAACCAGAGGTACAGGGTCAGTGTAACCAGAGGTACAGGGTCAGTGTCACAGGGGATAGAGGATCAGTGTAAAAGGGGGTACAGGGTCAGTGTCCTAGGAGGTACAGGGTCAGTGTCACAGGAGGTACAGGGTCAGTGTCACAGGAGGTACACAGTCAGTGTTATAGGAGGAACAGGGCCAGTGTCACAGGGGGAGTACAGGGTCAGTATCCCAGGAGGTACAGGGTCAGTATCACAGGGGGTAGAAGGTCAGTGTCCCCCAGGGGTTAAAGAGTCAGTGTCACAGGAGGTACAGGGTTAATGTCATAGGAGGTACAGGGTAAGTGTTCTAGGAGGTACAGGGTTAGTGTCACGGGGGGGGGGGGGAGGGGTTGGGTACAGGGTCAGTATCCCAGGAGAAACAGGGTAAGTGTTCTAGGAGGTACAGGGTCAGTGTCCCAGGAGTTACAGGGTCAGTGTCACAGGAGGTACAGGGTTAGTGTCCCAGGTGTTACAGGGTCAGTGTCACAGGGCAAACAGGATCAGTGTTCCAGGAGGTACAGAGTCAGCATTACAAGAGATACAGGGTCAGTGTCACAGGGGGTACAGGGTCAGTGTCACAGGAGGTACAGGGTCAGTGTCACAGGGGGTACAGGGTCAGTGTAAAAGGGGGTACAGGGTCAGTGTCACAGGAGGTACAGGGTCAGTGTCACAGGGGGTACAGGGTCAGTGTCACAGGAGGTACAGGGTCAGTGTCACAGAGGGTACATGGTCAGTGTCACAGGAGGTACAGGGTCAGTGTCACAGAGGGTACAGGGCCAGTGTCACAGGGGGTACAGGGCCAGTGTCACAGGGGGTACAGGGTCAGTGTCACAGGGTGTACAGAATTAGTGTCACAGGGTTACAGTGTCATTGTCACAGGGCAAACAGGATCAGTGTCCTAGGAGGTACAGAGTCAGCGTTACAAGAGATACAGGGTCATTGTCACAGGGGGTACAGGGTCAGGGTTGCAGGTGGTACAGGGTTAGTGTCACGGGGGTAAAGGGTCACAGGGGATACAGGGCCAATGTCACGGGGGTAAAGGGTCACAGGAGATACAGGGCCAATGTCACGGGAGGTGCAGGGTCACAGGGGATACAGGGCCAATGTCACGGGAGGTGCAGGGTCACAGGGGATACAGGGCCAATGTCACGGGAGGTGCAGGGTCACAGGGGATACAGGGCCAATGTCACGGGAGGTGCAGGGTCACAGGGGGTACAAGGTCATTATCACAGACAGTACAGGGTTGGAGCCAAGAGGTATTCTAGGCTTGAATGGCCTCAACAGACCCCCCCCACCATGGGGTCCCCCTTCTACCTCCAGCCCCCAGAGCAGATGCATGGACTGCTATAGCTATTGTTACACCCCTGAGCTCCAATCTTTTCTGGTGAAGATATCACTTACATCATGTGACTCTTCAATAGGAGTTGTCTGGCACGGAGTGATGCCAGAAGTATGTCAAACATCTCGCTCGACCGCACACACCCCATCCACATCTCATGACTGCAAGGATGTCTCAGGCGTCAGGTTATGCCGATAAATGTCAATAAGACACAGAATGTTGTATCAAACTCCCAGAGATTTTATCCTCATGAAGATCCCCCACTGACCTCTCTTCCTGAGTCCTTCAACCTTGACAGATCTCTATGATCCTTCACAGAGCAAAATGATTGGACATCATCTGCAGCTACAAAGATAGATGCTTCCCTTTGTGGACATCCCAGGCCTGTTTATCCATATCTGTAAACCAAAGGGAAGATGGAGAATCTTGCATGTTATCAAATATTGCCAGAATTGTAGATCCAGCTCTTCTACCCATGCCCCGACTCCTTTGAGGATCTTCTTAGAAGCTTCACTCAAAACATACTGCATATCAAGTGTTCTGTTTCAAATGGCACTTTATGCATTGACATCTTTAGACCCAATCTGTCCAGACAGTATGGTCACTTGCTGACTTAGCACCATCCACAGGCAGCTTAACTCTTCAATAAGTTGAATCCACCACAGTTTTACTTCAGCTAACTGCAGTACAGAAGATGTTTTTCCAATCTTCTGAAATGTGAGAAGACAAAGAGTTTCCTGAGCTATGCCTCTGTAAATAACCAACACTGACTGAGGGAACAAGGAAGAAGTGTGGAAGGGATAACAAACAAACTAGCCCTAAACAGGAGAGGGAGAACAGACGAAGAGACCAAAATCACATTGTAAGCAAGTTATAGTGGCCCAAAACCACCATTAGATGTCAACATACTACAGAAAAAGAATAATCTCATGCAGTTCAATACAATACATAAAAAATACACGAAAGTGGACAAAACACAAGCCAAAGAATGTGTTCAGTACACCTCTGCAATGCATACATTTATCCCATTGAAGTACCTAAAAGTACAGAAAAAATGCTAGGAATGAACTCAGCTCCCTATTTCCTGTTGTGGACTGACAACACACAACACTTTTGGTGGAATGAACGGTGTCAGCCCTGCCAAGTTGACCTTTTTTAAACTATTGAGCTACTCCCACTCTGAGATCTCTGCCATGTAAAAGCTTTTGTAGTTCCAAGATACAAACTGGGAGTGCTACATAACATCTTTGCGGTGCTCCAGCTTCTCCCTCTGTTCCCTGTACACCCCCCACCTCTCCACTCCACGTATGTGCACTATATTGCCAAAAGTATTGGCCCCACCCTCCAAATCATTGGATCCAGGTTTTCCAATCACCTCCATGGTCACAGGTGCCCCTAGACATGCAGACTGCTTCTACAAACATTGGTGAAAGAATGGGTCGCTCTCAGGAGCTCAGTGACTCCAAGCGTGGTCCCGTGATAGGTTGTCACCTGTGCAGTAAGTCCATCCGTGACATTTCCTGGCTACTAAATATTCCACGCTCAACTGTTAGTGGGATTATAACAAAGTGGAAGCAACTGGGAACTACAGCAACTCAGCCACCAAGTGGTAGGCCACGTCACATGACAGAGCGGGGTCAGCGCATGCTGAGGTGCACAGTGCGCAGAAGTCATCAACTGTCTGCAGAGTCAATAGCTAAAGACCTCCAAACTTGGTGTGGCCTTCAGATTAGCACAACAGTGCGTAGAGAGCTTCATGGAATGGGTTTCCATGGCCGAGCAGCTGCATCCAAGCCTTACGTCACCAAGTGCAATGCAAAGCGTCAGATGCCGTGGTGTAAAGCATGCCGCCACTGGACTTTAGAGCAGTGGAGACATGTTCTCTGGAGTGACCAACCACACTTCACTGTCTAGCAATTCAATGGACGTGTTGGGGTTTGGCAGTTGCCTGACTGCATTGTGCCAAGTGTAAAGTTTGGTGGAGGGGGGATTATGGTGTGGGGTAGTTTTTCAGGGGTGGGGCTTGGCCCCCTAGTTCCAGTGAAGGGAACTCTTAAGACATCAGTATACCAAGACATTTTGGAAAATTTGATGCTCCCCACTTTGTGGGAAGAGTTTGGGGATGGCCCCTTCCTGTTCCAACATGACTGCACACCAGTGCACAAAGCAAGGTCCATAAAGACATGGAGGAGCCAGTTTGGGGTGGAGGAACTTGACTGGCCTGCACAGAGTCCTGTCCTCAACCCCGTAGAACACCTTTGGGATGAATTAGAGTGAAGACTCTGAGCCAGGCCTCCTCCCCCGACATCAGTGCCTGACCCCACAAATGTGCTTCTGGAAGAATGGTCCAACCTTCCCATAGACACCCTCCTAAACCTTGTGGACGGCCTTCCCAGAAGAGTTGAAGCTGTTATAGCTGCAAAGGGCAGGGCCAACTCAATATTGAACCCTACGGACTAAGACTGGGGGGCAATTAAAGTTCATGTGCGTGTAAAGGCCGGCCGACCAATACTTTTGGCAATATAGTTTATATCTACCTGAGCTGCAGGAAAAGGTTCCAGTTCTTCCCTCCGGCCAGCCCTGCATGCTACCTGTGCCTGGGAGGACCCCAGATTCAGGTTGGGTCTCCAGGATTGACCCTCTGCCTATTACCCAGCAGAATCTCTGCCTGAACCTCCCTGGAACCAGCACAGGCCACTGAGACCCTACATCTATGGACCCCCAGAACAATCCACCCACCATCTAGATAATCTCATCAGCAACTGGCTTCCAGGTATGAATCGCTGGCTTCTTTCATTGGCCGGGCCGAGATGATGTCACTCCTGCGCATGCGTGGGAATTCAGTCAGCTTTGGCATTGCCAAATTTGTACAATGAGCCGCGCACTCTACAGGGGTGGACAGGCAGGAAAGAAACATTAGAGCGCTGTACAAGAAACCTGCGTCCTGCACAGCATTTAACCATTAGCCGCCCGGCCTATAGCCGTTTGGCGGCGGCAAAAATGTATTACCTTTCCGGGTGCACGCCATTTGGCGTCCTCCCGCACATGCGCAGTTCGCGCGGTTGCAGAGCCGCGCAGCGGCGCGATCTGTCACCGGCCGTGTACCTCGGACACGGCCGATGACAGATCTGAGTACCGGCCCCGGTTGTATACAATGGATGGCTTCATTCATGCCATCCATTGTATACTAGTGCCTAGCTGTGAATGGTCACAGCAGGTCACATGCACATGTCATGTGATTAGCTGTGGCCAAATCACAGCTAAGCACAAAAAAAAACCAAAGACCTGAATTAATCGATTTCATTCAGGTAAATGCTTGCTTATAGCAAAGTAATTCTTTGCTATAAGCAAATTGTGTAAAAAAAAAAAAAATACTGATCACTTCCCCAAAGTCGTACAATGTTACTATGGTAACATTGTACTACTTTGGTCATAGTAAAATATGAAAAAAAAATCTTAAAAAAAATTAAAAAAAAGTAATAAAAAATTTAAAATAATAAAAAAAAATATATATTTTTTTTTATACTGTCACCAGTCAGTGTCCCTGATCACCGCCATGCCAGTTATATGATGACGCTGTACTGCACTGGTGACAGTATGTAAAAAAAAAAATAGTGAAAATAATTTTTTTAATTTTTTCATTTTCCGAAAAATTATGACAAAAAAAATACAACTTCAAAAAACTCGCCATGCCTCTTATGAAGTACGTCGGACTGTCTACTCTGCAAAAAGGGATCATTTGGGGGATATCTGTACTGTTCTGACATTTGGGGGATATCTGTACTGTTCTGACATTTGGGGGATATCTGTACCGTCCTGACATTTGGGGGATATCTGTACTGTCCTGACATTTGGGGGATATCTGTACTGTCCTGACATTTGGGGGATATCTGTACTGTCCTGACATTTGGGGGATATCTGTACCGTTCTGACATTTGGGGGATATCTGTACTGTCCTGACATTTGGGGGATATCTGTACTGTCCTGACATTTGGGGGATATCTGTACTGTTCTGACATTTGGGGGATATCTGTCCTGTCCTGACATTTGGGGGATATCTGTACTGTCCTGACATTTGGGGGATATCTGTACTGTTCTGACATTCTTGGACCTCAAGAAATTAGATTGGCCGTCAGTACTTCAGGATTGATCAATATTCAGATCTATCCCATAGTTTGTGAACTCTATAACTTTCCTACAAACTAAATAATACATCCTAATTTGGGTTATTTTCACCAAAGACATGTAGCAGAATACATCTCGGCCTAAATTTATGAAGAACAATTATTTATTTGTAAACTTTTATAACAGAAACAAAGCAAAACGTGTTTTTTTTTCAAAATTTTGGGTCTTTTTTTGTTAATTTAGCAAAAAATAAAAACCCCAGCGGTGATTAAATACCACCAAAAGAAAGCTCTAGTTGTGTGAAGAAAATGATAAAATTTTAGTTTGGGTACAATGTTGTATGACCGCGCAATTGTCATTCAAAGTGTGAGAGCGCTGAAACCTGGAAAATGGCCTGGGCAGGAAGGTGTAAAATTGCCCGGTATTGAAATGGTTAAAGCGCCCTGCCCTTGCGATCTGCAGCGCGTGTCAGCACAATGCTAACGACACTCCAAACGCAGGACACGTTTTTCCCAAACCAGATCGCATGGTAACAAAAGTACCTTACGCTCCAGTTGGAGTGCGTTTCTAAAAGTAGTGGATGCACTACTTTAGGTGCGGTGCGATGCGATTTCAGCCCAAAAGGAATAGGTTGAATTGGCACTGCACAGAACTGCATGTGAATCGCACAGGAATGTACGATTCCTGTGCAATTCCTAGTGTGAACCGACCCTTAATGCAGAAGAGACAAATCATGTTTCTTCGGCATTAGAAATCCTGACTGTTCACCCATTTTCATTTTTTTACCATAAAGTTCCACTTTAGGATCATGCAGGAAGTGTGCAGAGGACACAGGACAGAAATGGATTTTTAGGAGTATAAAGTGAAGAGCCGGCAAAGTGTTCTCCCCATAAATGTACTTTATTCATAGAGGGTACAGGGTGCAAGTTACAGCAGCTTACGCGTTTTGGTAAAAAACCTTATTAATAGCTCATAGCAATGTATTTTTGGCAGGATCAACAGGTGACTTATGCACTTATTAAAAAACGGAGCGTAAAACATGTTAACCTCCCTAGCGGTCTGATTCTTTCCGATTTTTTGTGCTGAAAGCGGTACATTTTTTTGCATGGAAATATGTATTTTTTTTATTGTAGGCCTGTAATTTTTAGGAATAACTCACTGAAATCTGTCCGAACAAGAGTCTAGTAAACATCCCGGGTAGGATAAAATTTGAAACACGAAATCATAAATTATAATTTAATAAATAATCATAAAAAATAATAATATAATAATAATACATTTAATTCAATAATATAATCAAACCAAAAACACTGAAATTTGAAATACAGAGGCAAATTCTCACATCGCTGAGCAAAGTCGCAAAATCGTTTTCAGTGTCTGATGACGAATTTCCCCCACAAATCATTGTCACTCAATTCTGCAAGTGGTTCTGATTTACTATCGCTGTTCTAAAACCGCTTTTGCCGTAAAGGGACGCTTTTTGGACGCCATGGACTTTTTAAAGTTTCCAGGCAGAAAGAACAGTAAAAATGCAGGCAGGGCGCCGGACAAAGCAGTAGGGACAAAATGTATGTGAAATTCATTGAAACAGCAATGACAGCAAAAATGAAATTTTTGAAAATTTTCAAATTTCCCGCCGGTTCCGGCGCCCGTACGTCCCGACGTCACAGGGACCGGAACACAGAAGCCGGATGCCGGCGTCGGCCGGAGGAGATGGCCGGGGACGCTGCAGGGGACACATCGCGGGAGCGAAGGACAAGGTAAGTGCTGCAGGGACCCCCTGAGCAACGCCGCATGGCAAGCCCGAGTGTAGCTCGGGGTTACCGCTCTTGGTATTGAAATTTTACCCCGAGCTACACTCGGGATTACCGCTAAGGAGGTTAACTGGAGTTCTGTGACCCTGATATGTTTTGTGGAAGTATGCTATAAGAAAAAAATGTCTAATAAAGGTGATTTTTGTGGGAAAATATGAGCTTGGGCTATTGATTCATGTACACCATTTTGTTATGCTTGCATTGTTATAAGAGTTAGAGTGATGTTTTAAGTAAATGAAATAAAAAATATCAACATTGTTTCCAAGCTTATATGGAAAATTTTAGAATGTGTATGTAACGGGTGCAACCGCAATCGTAGAAGTGTGAAAGCTATATCGCAGATGTTCTCAAAGTTTCGTAGAAAATATAGATTGATACTCAGATAAGAGACTCGGGGATATAACCAAACAGACAGAATGTACAGACTGGGGTTTTAACTGTTTAACCATTTGCCGCCCGGCCAATGGCCGTTTGGCAGCATCAAAAGTGCTTCTGCACTCCGGGTGTACGCCATTTGGCGCGCTCCCGCACATGCGCAGTTTGCGCTAATGCAGAGCCACGCAGCGGCGCGATCTGTCACCGGCCGTGTACCTCGGACACGGCCGATGACAGATCTGAGTACCGGCCCCCGTTGCAAGTACCATGTGACCTGCTGTGACCAATCACAGCAGGTCACATGACAGTTGTATACAATGGATGGCTTCATTCATGCCATCCATTGTATACTAGTGCCTAGCTGTGAATGGTCACAGCTAATCACATGCACATGTCATGTGATTAGCTGTGACCAAATCACAGCTGAGCACAAAAAAATAAAACAAAAACCTGAATGAATCGATTTCATTCAGGTAAATGCTTGCTTATAGCAAACTAATTCTTTGCTATAAGCAAATTGTGTAAAAAAAAAAATAAATACTGATCACTTCCCCAAAGTAGTACAATGTTACTATGGTAACATTGTACTACTTTGGTCATAGTAAAATATGAAAAAAAAATCTTAAATAAAATTAAAAAAAATGTAATAAAAAATTAAAAATAATAATAAAAAAAAAAAATATATATATATATATTTTTTTTTCATACTGTCACCAGTCAGTGTCCCTGTTCACTGCCATGCCAGTTATATGATGACGCTGTACTGCACTGGTGACAGTATGTAAAAAAAAAATAGTGAAAATAATTTTTTTAATTTTTTAATTTTCCGAAAAATTATGACAAAATAAATACAACTTCAAAAAACTCGCCATTCCTCTTATGAAGTACGTCGGACTGTCTACTCTGCAAAAAGGGGTCATTTGGGGGATATCTGTACTGTTCTGACATTTGGGGGATATCTGTACTGTTCTGACATTTGGGGGATATCTGTACTGTTCTGACATTCTTGGACCTCAAGAAATTAGGATCAGGATTGATCAATATTCAGATCTATACCATAGTTTGTGAACTCTATAACTTTCCTACAAACTAAAAAATACATCCTAATTTGGGTTATTTTCACCAAAGACATGTAGCAGAATACATCTCGGCCTAAATTTATGAAGAACAATTATTTATTTGTAAACTTTTATAACAGAAACAAAGCAAAACGTGTTTTTTTTTCAAAATTTTGGGTCTTTTTTTGTTAATTTAGCAAAAAATAAAAACCCCAGCGGTGATTAAATACCACCAAAAGAAAGCTCTAGTTGTGTGAAGAAAATGATAAAATTTTAGTTTGGGTACAATGTTGTATGACCGCGCAATTGTCATTCAAAGTGTGAGAGCGCTGAAACATGAAAAATGGCCTGGGAGGGAAGGTGTAAAATTGCCCGGTATAGAAATGGTTAAGGAAAGTCAGCCTTTGTCTAGTATCTGGGTAGAAGAGAAAGGTACGCTTTGCTATTGGATAATTTGTGTTTGCTTTGCTATTGGATACTTTGAGTTTGTGGTTTTTGTCAATATAAGCTATGATGTACGTAATAAACTTTGCAATCTTCTTGTATCCCACCTGTGTGTTGGTTACCTTGACTGTCCGATCGCGCCCGTGCCACACCCAGACACTAAGAATATACAAGGAATAATACAAGGGGGAATTCCTTTCAATTTTAATGGGTGGGTTGGCCATAGGATGTTTCTTTGCCCCACCCAGGGCCGTTATTACGGTTCCTGTAGATGTAGTGCCCACTAGATAGTGCTAGTGTAAGGTACATTTATTTTTTGGCTCATGGTAGTGAGTGAACCTCGAATTTCTGTGTTTTCAGTGTCAGGCTGGATGACTCAGCAGGTTGGGACTCTATCTCCACCATCTGGTTCTGGAGGTCCATGGAAGCTTCCAGAAGCCAGTAGGCCTAAGGGTGGAGACTTCAATCTGCATATTCATAGGAGTCTGGCCAATCCCAGGCTAAAAGGCCCTGGTAGTGTGGTAGACTAGCCCATAAATATGAGAAAGCAATGTTTGCAGGGTGTCGGGTTGAAGATGGATTGCTGAAAGGTGTTGCTGTGTGGTCTGGGAGGGAGGAGGGAAGTTCTGCTTCCAGGCTGGAGGTTGGAGGAAGTAGAGAAACTGAAAGAGGGAGCTCCACTGACCTGCCGTCCACTGGGGAAGGACAGCCTGCAAAGCTTGGAGAAGAACCAGCCCAGCTAGAAGGCCTGAAAGCAGTTTTATCCACAGCTGCAGGACAAGGACAATGTGAGTACCTCTGCACTCCCAGGGCCTAGAAGGGAGAGGTCTGCTGGATGCAAGTTCTGGCAATGCTTCAGGGGAAAGTTCATAGCTTACCCAATCCCCTGTCCTGGGATACCATAGCCATGTGGGCTGGCATTCTGTGCACCAAGGGGACCAAGAGCTCCTACACATTGTCAAGTTTCTAGAAATCCACTCAGGGGACACCAAGCTCCTAGAAGGGGATTACTTTACTAAGGACTGTAATGGTTCCAGTTGGGCCGCAGTCAAGTGTCTACAAGTGTGCTACAGTAAAAAAAAGTCCTCATTCTGCTATTTCTTCAATCAAATTGGGCATCCCGTAACTCCTTTACCCTATCCAAGTTTAGTCCCTTAATGAAACAAAAAAACCCCAAGCCCATGGACTGTTTACTGACTCTGAAGGTACAAGTATGGACGATGCGTGTTTCCTGGCTGTGCAGAGCATAGGAGGACCCAAACAAATCCAACAGCCCTTGAGATGGTAGTGCTACACACAGATGTGCACAAGGGCCCTGCCTGGCCTTAGGGCAGTGGTTCTCAACCTGTGGGTCGTGACCCCTTTGAGGGTCGAACGACCCTTTCACAGGGGTCACCTAAGACCATCGGAAATATATTTCTGATGTGTAAACAGCAGCTACTGTGCAGAAAGCAGCTGCTGTGTTGAAAGCAGCTACTGCGTTGAAAGCAGCTACTCTGTTCAAAGCAGCTATGTGTTGAAAGCAGCTACTGTGCTGAAAGCAGCAGTATTGGAGGTAAAACGACACTTCATGAATTATAATTACTGGGTAAATAATTTTATGGTTGGGGGTCACCACAACATGAGGAACTGTATTAAAGGGTCGCGGCATTAGGAAGGTTGAGAACCACTGCCTTAGGGTCTTGGCAAAGCCCTTTGTCACATCTGTGCACATGCAGAAATTTTTCTGCACATGCACAAAGACAGCAAAGAATTCAAGCTTCTGTAATAGCTGCCTTTGCGCATGCACAAATGTTCTGGAACACTTACTCTAGGTTCTTATCTGTGCAGCTCTGCAAACTGTGGTTTGCTTGGGCACGGCAGCCCATTCATTTGAATGAGCTGTCGTGCCCCCCTGATACGCATGGAAAAGGTCCCTGCAGCACTTTAGAAATTGCAGCCCGCACGGGAACTGCAGTGCAGGAGCGATTTCTAGTGTTTGCAATGCCTCCAGCGCGTATTTCTGCAGCTGCAGGAACACGCGCAGATGTGAACCTAGAGTTATCGTGTATCCATCACCTTTGCATTGGACGGTGTAATGCAGGGGTGTAAAACTCCATTTCACCGCAGGCCGTATCAGCATTATGGTTGCCCTCAAAGGGCCGGTTGTATCTGTAAGACTAGATGTCCAGAGCACCCCATCCCCCATTACATCAGTTGTCATGAATCCCACACTCTCCTTAACATCACCGTGCACCCCCTTTGGGGGCAGAGCTGGAAAGCAGAAAGTGCAGGGTCTGGAGGAGGACCAGAGGAGGAGTGGAGTCAGTTACCAGTCTGCTGAATGTTGAGATCAGGGGAGGCAGTGATGAGAGGGTGCTGCAGCTGCACTGAGAGGTTCAGGATTCTCCTCTCTGCCACAAACTGCTAAGACAAGGTGGGGGAGGAGACAATGGGGCACCTGCAGGAGAGGTGCAAGGGCCACATGAAATGGCCTGGAAGGCGGAATTCAGCCTTTTTGTTTGACACCTGTGGTGTAATGTATAAATATCTTTGTGCTGACATCTAGTGGCAATCCAGTGTAACTACTATTTGTTATTACTGTAGGGGCAGCACAGTGGCTAAATTGTTAGCACTTCCACCTGGCAGGACTAGGGACGTTGGTTCAAATCCCAACCACAGCACCTCCTGCCTGAAGTTTGCATGTTCTCCCTGTGCCTGTGTGGGTTTCCTCCCACACTCCAAAGACATCCTAGTAGGTTAGTTGTCTCCTGTCTAAACTGACCCTCGTATGTGTATGTATGAATGTGAGTTAGAGACCTTAGATTGTACACCCCTTGAGGGTTAGGAACCGAAGTGAATGTACAATATATATGTAAAGCACTGCGTAAATTGATGGCGCTATATAAGTACCTGAAATAAATAAATTGCTGTATTTCTGAAATGGAATATTCTAGTTTACCTGTATGTTGGGGTTAGTTGGTTTTGTCCTTGGATAAACCCCTCTAGTCCTTGGATATTCCCAGCGTTCATAGTGGCACAAGGCTTAGAAGACCATTGTCTCTTGACACTTTGATTTGACCGATGAACATCCCATGTACTGCATTGGGTTAAATGGCCGTGTCTTCTTGGAGAGCTGAGCAGTCTGTGCAGGGTGCTTATTCAGCAGGCAAACATACTGGCCACATGGGCCACAAGGTCTAAGGAAGGTATGTCAATCCATAAAGTGGTGTTTGAAACAAAACAGTGGGGGGAAGCTGCTCATGGTGCCACAAAACCTGTGTGTGTGCAGATGTGCCACAGGGCTCGGTTGGGAAGCCACGCACATGCAGAATCGGGGCAATGGCACAAACGTCATTCTCGTCTGCTTGAGAAATGTGGAAGTGCTGCTAAATTAAAATGTATATTCAATTGTGAGAGAGGGGGTGGGTGGGGGGGTTGTATGGCAAGGCAATATAAAAGTTAGTTTAGAGTGAGCGTCCACTTTGAGAACCTTGTCCTGGCACTGTTGACCACAGTAGTTAAGTGCTCCATGAACATGATTTCAATGGAGTCCACACATGCAGCTCTAAGCGTTCTTAAAATCTCTCATTGATTGCCAATGCCATCTCCTTCCATTATGACAAATGTTTTGTCAAGGTTGTTAGGGATGGGAAGAAGTCTTATCCAAAGCCTTCTTTTTTTGGTCAAGTTTTTGTCCCACTTTCCATCCTATTTTTTGTGTTATGTGTGAGGATCCTTGGCCAGGATTGTTTCATCTAAGCAAAAATGCTACAAGTGCTAGCAACCTTTTTATGTCTGGTGGAATAGAAAATGATAGCAAAGACCAGGAACCAACTGGTAGTTCCAGGGCCACCATTAGAAAGCATGAAGGCCTTTACTGCCAACATGACAGCCCCCCTTCCTCTGTAGCTATACAGTTAAGAGGATCAGCTGAGTATGAAAGTGTTGAGCTTCTGACTGAACTCACTGTTGCCCTGCATCAGTGCCGCTTGTGCCCACTGCCGCACGATTCGGGCTGTCATTCTAATGCTGCAGGAGCCCTTACACAGGTTTCTCTCCCTCTCACCAGTCACATAGAGCCAGAAGAGGATTGTATCGGTCAAGGTCAAGCTCTGAGACCAGTAGCTATAGAAGTAGAGAGGCTCTCACCGACCAGCAGGTCAAGTATACAAGCGGGTCACCCTGGCGGATGACACAAGCTTACCTGAGGTGCAGGTCTAAGCACTAACCAGTATTCACCAGAGCTCCTAATGGTGGAGATGGTTTTTGTTGCTTGTTAGTACCAGGTTGTGGTCCTCAGGAATGCCTTACCAGAAAGTGAGCTAGACGGGGTCCAGTGGAAGATATAGCAAGTAGGGATCTAGCAGAAGCGTAGTCAGTAAACAAGTGGTTGTAGGTTGGGATCAAGCGGAAGCATAGTCAGTAAACAAGCTAAAGGTCAGTAACCAGTAGTTGGAGGTTGGGATTAAGCAAAAGCCTAGTTGAGGAACAAAGGTCGGTAACGAGTGGTTTTAGGTTAGGATCAAGTGGAAGCGTAGTCAGTAAACAAGCCAAAGGTCAGTAATGAGTGATTTTAGGTTGGAATCAAGTGGAAGCCTAGCTGAGGAACAAGCCAAGGGTTGGTAGCGAGTGGTTTAAGGTTTGGATCAAGCAGAAGAGTAGTCACTAAAAAAGCCAATGGTCAGTAACAAGTAGTTGCAGGTTGGGAACAAGTTGAAGCCTAGCTGAAGAACAAGTCAAAGGTCAGTAATGAGTGGTTTAACGTTGGGATCAAGCGGAAGTGTAGTCAGTAAAAAATCCAAAGGTCAGTAACGAGTAGTTGCAAGTTGGGATCAAGCGGAAGCCTAGTTGAGGAACAAGCCAAAGGTCGGTAATAAGTGGTTTAAGGTTTGGATCAAGCGGAAGCATAGTCACTAAAAAGCCAAAGGTCAGTAACAAGTAGTTGCAGGTTGGGATCAAGTGGAAGCCTAATTGAGGAACAAGCCAAAGGCTGGTAACATAGTGGTTTTAGGTTGGGATCAAGCGGAAGCGTAGTCAGTAAAAAACCCAAAGGTCGGTAATGAGTAGCTGCAGGTTGGGATCAAGCGGAAGCCTAGTTGAGGAACAAGCCAAAGGCTGGCAACATAGTGGTTTTAGGTTGGGATCAAGCAGAAGCGTAGTCAGTAAAAAAGCCAAAGGTCAGTAACGAGTAGCTGCAGGTTGGGATCAAGCGCAAGCCTAGTTGAGGAACAAGCCAAAGGCTGGCAACATAGTGGTTTTATGTTGGGATCAAGCGGAAGCGTAGTCAGTAAAAAAGCCAAAGGTCAGTAACAAGTAGCTGCAGGTTGGGATCAAGCGGAAGCCTAGTTGAGGAACCAGCCAAAGGCTGGCAACATAGTGGTTTTAGGTTGGGATCAAGCGGAAGGGACGAGCCAAAGGTTGTTAACATGTGGTAGCGAAGATACGAATGCCACCAGGAGCAACAAGAGCAAGATATTGGCTGGATAGAGCCCAATAATCTGACAAACTGGAAGTGCAAAGACATGGCTTAAACATGACGTTCGTTGGAGGAGCAAGGAGTTCAAGGTTCACCAAAAACAAGGTTCAAGGCAAGATTGTCCAAGGAATTGTCCAGGGAGCTGTCCAGCATCTCAGGTAGGTCAGCAAAAAGAGGTATTATCAGCCATAGCAGAGGATGTAGGTTTAGATCCGAGTCTTGACAAGGAGAGAGAGGTCAAGGGCTTTGCCTATTTACCTGGCAGACACTCATGACAGGCAGCTCTCTAAGTCAGCAGCCCACTCTTATGGTCATCTCTCACTCCCTGCGTGAGTCTGCTCCAAGCCCGGGCCTCTAGGACTACCTCCCAACCTCCCCTTAGCTGCTGAAGGAAAGACTACCCACTGTTTAGGATACTGTTTAGGATAATTGCACACAGCGCCAGCCTGGGGAGGAATGACCTCCCTCTTTTTTGCCTGAGGACTGCTAGGAGGAGCAGAGACTTATGGGGGATTTATTTCCGAGAGACACTGGACTGCATTGTAGATCTTTGTGGGACTACCAGACCCAGCAGTCGAGAGTTGGAGAGAGAGGAGGAAAAGGAAGCAGAAGCCCAAGTTCAGGGCAGTCTCACAAGGGATGCGGGAGGTGACTGGGCCGCTACTTTGGTGAGCCACCTGTCATGAGCGTGCGCCATGGTGTTGGAGAATGACTAGGCCACCCTATCTGCCCGGAGGGCACAGCTGTTGGAGAGACCTAATGAGCTACAGGAAAGGGGCGTTACTGGTTCTGTGAGAAATTGCCATTACCGGGTCCTAAGTCGTTGCCAGGACCACCAGTTTTGGATGTCCGTGAGCTTGAGGAGGCTTAAAGGGTCCAAAAAAACTACCTAAGGGGTTTCTGTAGATGCAGCTCTGACCAAAGTTGAATAATGCCCTGTCTATAGGTGTAGGCCATTTATATACCTCCTGAAGCCCGAGTGAAAAGCTCCCAGTGATTACATCCCCTTGTCCTGCCTTGTTGCTAGGCTGTTGCTAAGAGGCTCCCAGCTCTCCTCCATCAGCACAGGAGCGAGCTCCCAATCTCTGAGCTCAAAGCTGCTTCATCAGAGGGAGAGAGACGGCATGTGAGTGGGGTTGAGCCAGAGAAAGAGCTTGCTCCTGAGATGGTGGAGGTGAACAGTAACAGTTATGAGTGTCTTAGCAACGTCCTAGCAACAAGGCAGGATGAGGTGACAGCGTCTCTGGGAGTTTCTCTGACAAGCTTCGGGAGGTACATAAATTGCCTACACCTATACCAAGGGCATTAGCTAACTTCGGCCAAAGCTGCCAGCTTGTTTATATCTACAGGCACCCCTTCATCTGTATAGGCAGTTTTTTGGTATCAGGGGACCCAACCATCCGCAGCTCCTTTAAACATGACAGACAATTCACCGAGGGGGCCCCCCTATGCCGACATATCACCTGTCCAGAGCTCCGCTCACAGTTTTCCCCTCACTTCCTGTCCCGGTGACAACGTTTCACCAGACAGGAAGTGAGAGAGAAATGTCCAACAGCAACGCAGAGAGAAATAACCATGCTTTTTTCTAGTAGATGAACCCGACAGGTTTGTATTTCTCTTTGTATTGCAGGTGGATATTTCCTCCTTACTTCCTGTTTGGGGAAACGTTGTCACCGGGACAGGAAATGAGGGGAAATGTCACTAACGGAGCTCTGGGTGGCAGTAATAACCCAACAGGGGTTCTCATCCTTCCCCATTGACTGGAGATACACGACTATGACGTGATATGCGTGTAGATTTGTAACATATTATATCTCATGTTTACTCCTCCCCGTCTCTCCTCTCAGTCATTTTGTCTAAAATCTGATCTCCCTTTATTCCTAGAGCTCCCACATTTCACGCATTATAAAATACATATTTATATACTCCTTCATTCTACACATAAACAAAATCTGTACGGGTACTCTTCCCTCTACGAACATGGCCGCTGCGGCCTCACGTTCACACTGCGCATGCTTCTCACCATTGGCCTGATAAGTCTCTGGTGTGCTACTCAAAAATGGCCGCCACTCTCTTTGACTGGGGACATAGTGGTAGAAATTGTTGATCATAAGTATTTTACTTTACACTTTTGTGAGCCATCGCGGTGTTTCTGTAAGCCTTCATCTGAAACTTTCATCAGTTATAGTTTAGTCTGCCGGGAGTTGTCGCACCTCAACGTGCGGAGTGTAACTATGGTAACAAGGAAGTAGGTGTGTATGGTGTACATACGGCGGAAGTGAAACCCCCTAGACCGGAAGTGGGGTCTGTAGTAGTGTTGGTGGGTATTGTTTACAGCGGTGTCTATGGTGGGGGGTTTGCTGTGTCAAGGGTGATGTGGGGGTGTCATTGAAAGTGAGGGGTGAGCATAGGAGAGAGGGGTGTATAGGGGATGTCATGGGATCCTAAGGTTGGATATGGTTCGACATGTATTGGGGTCTAAGGTTTATGCATGAGGGTATCATGGGGTGTATATGAGGGTGTGAGGGGTTTATATGAGGGTATCATGGGGTGTGAGGGGTATATATAAGGGTGTCATGGGGTATGAGGGTATATATTATTATTATTATTACTACGAGGTTATATAGCGCCAAAGGGTTTGCTCAGCGCTGTACAATAGGGGGGGACAATACATGGCACAGTACAACAAAGACAGACAGCGTACGAGGGGTAAGAGGGCCCTACTCTTACGAGCTTACAATCTAGGAGACGAGCTTACAATATATGAGGGTGTCATGGGGTGTGAGGGGTATATATGAGGGTGTCATGGGATATGAGGGTGTTATGGGGTATGAGGGGTATATATGAGGGTGTCATGGGGTATGAGGGGTATATATGAGGGTGTCATGGGTTATGAGGGGTATATAGGAGGGTGTCATGGGGTGTGAGGGGTATATATGAGGGTGTCATGTGTTATGGCGTATCAGGGGTATATATGAGGGTGTCATGGGGTATGAGGGGTATATATGAGGGTGTCATGGGGTATGAGGGGTATATATGAGGGTGTCATGGGGTATGAGGGGTATATATGAAGGTGTCATGGGGTATGAGGGGTATATATGAGGGTGTCATGGGTTATGAGGGGTATATAGGAGGGTGTCATGGGGTGTGAGGGGTATATATGAGGGTGTCATGGGGTATGAGGGTGTCATGGCGTATCAGGGGTATATATGAGGGTGTCATGGGGTATGAGGGGTATATATGAGGGTGTCATGGGGTATGAGGGGTATATATGAGGGTGTCATGGGTTATGAGGGGTATATAGCAGGGTGTCATGGGGTGTGAGGGGTATATATGAGGGTGTCATGGGGTGTGAGGGGTATATATGAAGGTATGATGGGGTGTGAGGGGTATATATGAGGGTGTCATGGGGTATGAGAGTTATATATGAGGGTGTCATGGGGTATGAGGGGTATAAATGAGGGTGTCATGGGGTATGAGGGGTATAAATGAGGGTGTCATGTGGTATGAGGGGCATAAATGAGGGTGTCATGGGGTATGAGGGTATATATGAGGGTGTCATGGGGTATGAGAGGTATATATGAGGGTGTCATGGGGTATGAGGGGTATATATGAGGGTGTCATGGGGTATGAGGGGTATATATGAGGGTGTCATGGGGTATGAGGGGTATATATGAGGGTGTCATGGGGTATATATGAGGGTGTCATGGGGTATATATGAGGGTGTCATGGGGTATGAGGGGTATAAATGAGGGTGTCATGGGGTATGAGGGGTATAAATTAGGGTGTCATGGGGTATGAGGGGTATATAGGAAGGTGTCATGGGGTATGAGGGGTATATATGAAGGTGTCATGGGGTATGAGGGGTATATATAGGGGTGTGAGGTGTGTATAGGGGGATTGATGGGGTGTGG